>NC_134690.1:4236306-4243806 GCF_050947455.1 Rhinoderma darwinii | reverse complement strand
TTGGATTTTGGAATGGTTTCTGGGCGCCATGTCACATTTGCTGAGCCCCTGTAGCACTAGTACAGTGGAAACACCCCAAAAGTGACTCCATTTGGGAAACTGCACCCCCTGAGGAATCATCTAGGGGTATAGTGAAAATTTTGATCCCAAAGGTTTTTTGCTGATAAAAATTAGAATTAAGCTATGAAAATGAAAAATCATTTTTTTTTCCCAACAAGATGTAGTTTTAGATTAACATTTTTCATTTTTACAAGGAATAGAGAAGAAAAAGCACCCCAACATTTCTAAAGTAATTTCTCCCAAGTACAGTAACGCCCCATATGTGGTTATAATCAGCTGTTTACATATATGGGAGCATTCAGAAGAAAAGGAGCGGTATTTATCTTTTGGAGCGTAGATTTTGCTGGAATGGTTTGAGGACGCCATGTTGCATTTGCAAAACCACTGATGTACCAAACATAAGTGACCCCGTTTTATAAATTACACCCCTAAAGGCATTTATCAAGGGGTGTAGTGAGAATTTAGACTCCACAGGTGTTGTTCAGAAATGAATACGCAGTGGATGGTGCAAACTGAAAATTTCAATTTTTCCACTGATATGCCCATCCACTGCACAATATGTTGTGCCCCTAGAGAATCTTACCCCATAAATTGTTAAGCGGGTTCTCCCGGGTATGGTAATGCCATACTTGTGGACATAAATTGCTGTTTGGGCACACTGTAGGGCTAAGAAGGAAAAGACCGCCATTTTGAGCATGGATTTTGCTTGGTAATAGTTCTGTTTGGGGTTTTGCTGGTATTTCCGTTTATAATGTGGTGGCATATGTAATCTGTGCGGAGTATATCAGGGGTATATGTAATCTGTGCGGAGTATATCAGGGGTATATGTAATATGTGAGGAGTACATCAGGGTATATGTAATATGTGAGGAGTACATCAGGGTATATGTAATATGTGAGGAGTACATCAGGGTATATGTAATCTGTGCGGAGTACATCAGGGTATATGTAATATGTGAGGAGTACATCAGGGTATATGTAATATGTGAGGAGTATATCAGGATATATGTAATATGTGAGGAGTATATCAGGATATATGTAATCTGTGCGGAGTACATCAGGGTATATGTAATATGTGAGGAGTACATCAGGGTATATGTAATATGTGAGGAGTATATCAGGATATATGTAATATGTGAGGAGTATATCAGGATATATGTAATATGTGAGGAGTACATCAAGATATATGTAATATGTGAGGAGTACATCAGGATATATGTAATATGTGAGGAGTACATCAGGGTATATGTAATATGTGAGGAGTACATCAGGGTATATGCAATATGTGAGGAGTACATCAGGATATATGTAATATGTGAGGAGTACATCAGGATATATGTAATATGTGAGGAGTATATCAGGGTATATGTAATATGTGAGGAGTACATCAGGGTATATGTAATATGTGAGGAGACATCAGGATATATGTAATATGTGAGGAGCACATCAGGGTATATGTAATATGTGAGGAGTACATCAGGGTATATGTAATATGTGAGGAGTACATCAGGGTATATGTAATATGTGAGGAGTACATCAGGGTACATGTATTATGTGAGGAGTACATCAGGGTATATGTAATATGTGAGGAGTACATCAGGGTATATGTAATATGTGAGGAGTACATCAGGATATATGTAATATGTGAGGAGTACATCAGGTTATATGTAATATGTGCGGAGTACATCAGGATATATGTAATATGTGAGGAGTACATCAGGATATATGTAATATGTGAGAAGTACATCAGGATATATGTAATATGTGAGGAGTACATCAGGGTATATGTAATATGTGAGGAGTACATCAGGATATATGTAATATGTGAGGAGTACATCAGGATATATGTAATATGTGAGAAGTACATCAGGATATATGTAATATGTGAGGAGTACATCAGGATATATGTAATATGTGAGGAGTACATCAGGATATATGTAATATGTGAGGAGTACATCAGGATATATGTAATATGTGAGGAGTACATCAGGGTATATGTAATATGTGAGGAGTACATCAGGATATATGTAATATGTGAGGAGTACATCAGGGTATATGTAATATGTGAGGAGTACATCAGGGTATATGTAATATGTGAGGAGTACATCAGGGTATATGTAATATGTGAGGAGTACATCAGGGTATATGTAATATGTGAGGAGTACATCAGGGTATATGTAATATGTGAGGAGTACATCAGGATATATGTAATATGTGAGGAATACATCAGGATATATGTAATATGTGAGGAGTACATCAGGGTATATGTAATATGTGAGGAGTACATCAGGGTATATGTAATATGTGAGGAGTACATCAGGGTATATGTAATATGTGAGGAGTACATCAGGGTATATGTAATATGTGAGGAGTACATCAGGATATATGTAATATGTGGAGTACATCAGGATATATGTAATATGTGAGGAGAACATCAGGATATATGTAATATGTGAGGAGAACATCAGGATATATGTAATATGTGGAGTACATCAGGGTATATGTAATATGTGAGGAGAACATCAGGATATATGTAATATGTGAGGAGTACATCAGGGTATATGTAATATGTGAGGAGTACATCAGGGTATATGTAATATGTGAGGATTACATCAGGATATATGTAATATGTGAGGAGTACATCAGGATATATGTAATATGTGGGGAGTACATCAGGATATATGTAATATGTGAGGAGTACATCAGGGTATATGTAATATGTGAGGAGCACATCAGGATATATGTAATATGTGAGGAGTACATCAGGGTATATGTAATATGTGAGGAGTACATCAGGATATATGTAATATGTGAGGAGTACATCAGGATATATGTAATATGTGCGGAGTACATCAGGGTATATGTATTATGTGAGGAGTACATCAGGGTATACGTAATCTGTGCGGAGTACATCAGGGTATATGTAATATGTGAGGAGTACATCAGGGTATATGTAATATGTGAGGAGTACATCAGGGTACATGTAATATGTGAGGAGTACATCAGGGTATATGTAATATGTGAGGAGTACATCAGGGTATATGTAATATGTGAGGAGTACATCAAGATATATGTAATATGTGAGGAGTACATCAGGATATATGTAATATGTGAGGAGTACATCAGGGTATATGTAATATGTGAGGAGTACATCAGGGTATATGCAATATGTGAGGAGTACATCAGGATATATGTAATATGTGAGGAGTACATCAGGATATATGTAATATGTGAGGAGTATATCAGGGTATATGTAATATGTGAGGAGTACATCAGGGTATATGTAATATGTGAGGAGACATCAGGATATATGTAATATGTGAGGAGCACATCAGGGTATATGTAATATGTGAGGAGTACATCAGGGTATATGTAATATGTGAGGAGTACATCAGGGTATATGTAATATGTGAGGAGTACATCAGGGTACATGTATTATGTGAGGAGTACATCAGGGTATATGTAATATGTGAGGAGTACATCAGGGTATATGTAATATGTGAGGAGTACATCAGGATATATGTAATATGTGAGGAGTACATCAGGTTATATGTAATATGTGCGGAGTACATCAGGATATATGTAATATGTGAGGAGTACATCAGGATATATGTAATATGTGAGAAGTACATCAGGATATATGTAATATGTGAGGAGTACATCAGGGTATATGTAATATGTGAGGAGTACATCAGGATATATGTAATATGTGAGGAGTACATCAGGATATATGTAATATGTGAGGAGTACATCAGGGTATATGTAATATGTGAGGAGTACATCAGGATATATGTAATATGTGAGGAGCACATCAGGGTATATGTAATATGTGAGGAGTACATCAGGGTATATGTAATATGTGAGGAGTACATCAGGATATATGTAATATGTGAGGAGTACATCAGGGTATATGTAATCTGTGAGGAGTACATCAGTGTATATGTAATATGTGAGGAGTACATCAGGGTATATGTAATATGTGAGGAGTACATCAGGGTATATGTAATATGTGAGGAGTACATCAGGATATATGTAATATGTGAGGAGTACATCAGGATATATGTAATATGTGAGGAGTACATCAGGATATATGTAATATGTGAGGAGTACATCAGGGTATATGTAATATGTGAGGAGTACATCAGGATATATGTAATATGTGAGGAGTACATCAGGGTATATGTAATATGTGAGGAGTACATCAGGGTATATGTAATATGTGAGGAGTACATCAGGGTATATGTAATATGTGAGGAGTACATCAGGGTATATGTAATATGTGAGGAGTACATCAGGGTATATGTAATATGTGAGGAGTACATCAGGATATATGTAATATGTGAGGAATACATCAGGATATATGTAATATGTGAGGAGTACATCAGGGTATATGTAATATGTGAGGAGTACATCAGGGTATATGTAATATGTGAGGAGTACATCAGGGTATATGTAATATGTGAGGAGTACATCAGGGTATATGTAATATGTGAGGAGTACATCAGGATATATGTAATATGTGGAGTACATCAGGATATATGTAATATGTGAGGAGAACATCAGGATATATGTAATATGTGAGGAGAACATCAGGATATATGTAATATGTGGAGTACATCAGGGTATATGTAATATGTGAGGAGAACATCAGGATATATGTAATATGTGAGGAGTACATCAGGGTATATAATATGTGAGGAGTACATCAGGGTATATGTAATATGTGAGGAGTACATCAGGGTATATGTAATATGTGAGGATTACATCAGGATATATGTAATATGTGAGGAGTACATCAGGATATATGTAATATGTGGGGAGTACATCAGGATATATGTAATATGTGAGGAGTACATCAGGGTATATGTAATATGTGAGGAGTACATCAGGGTATATGTAATATGTGAGGAGTACATCAGGGTATATGTAATATGTGAGGAGTACATCAGGATATATGTAATCTGTGAGGAGTACATCAGGATACATGTAATATGTGAGGAGTACATCAGGATATATGTAATATGTGAGGAGTACATCAGGGTATATGTAATATGTGAGGAGTACATCAGGATATATGTAATATGTGAGGAGTACATCAGGGTATATGTAATATGTGAGGAGTACATCAGGGTATATGTAATATGTGAGGAGTACATCAGGGTATATGTAATATGTGAGGAGTACATCAGGATATATGTAATATGTGCGGAGTACATCAGGGTATATGTATTATGTGAGGAGTACATCAGGGTATACGTAATCTGTGCGGAGTACATCAGGGTATATGTAATCTGTGCGGAGAACATCAGGGTATAATAAGAGGGTATAATAATGGGGTAAATAATACAATTATCCATAGATGTGGGTTACGATGTGAAGCGATCCGTTATGCACAGGCCGGTGTCACACTGATAAACGTTTTTCTTTCTTATCCCCCTTTTGTAACACTCTGCACCTTTTGGGGACTTTTTCTCCTTCGTAGTTTGGGAAATATTGCTGGGAAAGTTTTGCGCTGGTATAATACGGGCGCCCTCGCTTCCAGCGGATGTGCTATGTCCATTCCCTTTCCTAGTTCCTAAATACTAGGGCCCTGAAACTGCAGGAATGTTCCCCTCCGGCCTGCGCATTGAGATGTTTTTCATCACCGCATTACTAGTGTCGTAACTTTTTTGTTTTTCAGTTGATTGAGCGGTGTGCGGGCTTGTTTTTTGCGAGACGGGCTGTAGATTTTATTGGTACCATTTTAGAACACATACGACTTTTTGATCACTTTTTATTTCATTTTTTGGTAAAGGAAATTACCAAAAACAAGCAATTCTGGAATAGTTTTTTATAGTTTTTTTTATCGGCATCCACAGTGCGCCCTAAATTACATGTTCACTTTATTCTGCGGGTCCATATGATTACGGCGATACCAAATGTATATCGTTTTTTTAATGTATTGCGGCTTTTGCACAATAAAATCACTTTTTTTATAAAATCATTTGTTTTCTGTGTCGCCATATTCTAAGACCCATAACTTTTTTATTTTTGCGTGCACAAAGCGGTGTCAGGGATTCTTTTTTGCGGGACGGATTGTCGTTTTTATTAGTACTATTTTGGAGTAAATGTGACCTTTTGATCACTTTTTATAGCATTTTTTGGAAGAAAATGTGACCTAAAAACAAAGATTCTGGCGTTGTTTTTCATGTTTTTTTTTACGGCGTTCACCGTGCGGGATAAATTACATAATAGTTTTGTAGTTTGGGTCGTTACGGACACGGCGATACCAATTATATATAGTTTTTTTAATTTTTACGTTTTTTCCCATAATAAAAGACTTACTATGGGAAAAAAAGTCCGTTTAGCTTTATTTAAATTTGAAATGTGTGTATTTTTATTGTTTTACCATATTTTTATTAACTTTTTTTTACTTTTTTTACTTGTCCCACTAGGGGACATGAGGGCCTGATGCCCCGATCGCTACTCTAATACACTTATCGGCTCACGTACAAGGCAGACTCGGACGCCATTTTCTGGCGTCCGATTGCCACAGCAACCCAGCGATTGTAATTGAGCGCAGCATCTGAGGGGTTAATCTGCCGGATCGGAGAATAGCTCTGGTCCTGGCAGTTACAGGAGGGTACCAGCTGTATAATACAGCTGTCACCCCGCGGTGATGGTGCCGGCTCTGCTTCTGAGCCCGCACCATCACTGCGACGTAACTGTACTGCGCTTTGTGGGAAGCACCTCCCGACAGCGCCGTACATGTACGGCGGATGTCGGGAAGGGGTTAAGGCAGGGCTTAGTGTTAGCCGTTGCTGAGGCTAGCACTAACCACTCAAAATTGCCCGGGTACCCACCATCACCAGGTGTGCCGGGAAGAGCCAGGTACGATCCAGTACCCAAACATCTGCTGTGACGGTTGGGCACTGGGGCGGCTGCAGGCAGGTATCATGAGGCTGGGAAGGGCAAAAAACAGTGGACCTTCCAACCCTTGTAATGCCAGCTTGCTGCTGCTGTGTTGTATCTGGCTGGTTATGAAAATGGAGGGGACCCACGTTGTTTTTTTTTTAAATTAACAAATTTAACAATAGACGTGGGGTCCCCCACATTTTTAATAACCAGCCAGATACAACACAGCAGCAACAGCCTAGCATTACAAGGGTGGGAAGGTCCACTGTTTTTGGCCCTTTCCAGCCTCATGATACAAGCCTGCGTCCGCCCCAGTGTCCGACCATCACAACAGATGGTCGGGTACTGGATCGTACCTGGCTCTTCCCGGCACCCCTGGTGGTAGTGGGTACCGGGGTAATAATGGGGGTTTGTGTTAGCCTCTGCACCGGCTAACACTAAGCCTCGCCTTAGTAATGGACGTTGTCACTCAGACAGCGGCCATTACTAAAGTGGTAGTAATAAAAGTTTAAAAGAAAAGACAAAGATATAGATAAAATATTTTATT
>NC_134690.1:4176306-4233806 GCF_050947455.1 Rhinoderma darwinii | reverse complement strand
ATCACTGTCTTATGTGATATTTATTGTATAGTTAGTATGAAGTACTGAAATTCAGATATGTGCATGTTCTCTGCTGATCACTGTATAGTTAAATTTGAGTAGAATATTACAAGTATTTGAATGTTCTCTACTGCTCACTGTCTTATGTGATATTTATTGAATATTTAGTATTGAATACAGGAATACAAGTATGTGCATGTTCTCTACTGATCCGTATTATGTGATATTTATTGTATAGTTAGATATGAGTACAGGAATACAGGTATGTTGCATGTTCTTTACTGATCACTGTCTAGTTAAATTTGAGTAGGGGAATACAAGTATGTGTATATTCTCTACTGAGTACTGTCTAATGTGATATTTATTGTATAGTTAGTATTAAGTACAGAAATACAAGTAAGTGCATGTTCTCTACTGATCACTGTCCTTATTTGATATTTATTGTATAGTTAGATGTGAGTACAAGCATAAAAGTATGTGTATGTTCTCTACTGATCACTGTCTTATGTGATATTTATTGTATAGTTAGTATTGAGCACAGAAATACAAGTATGTGTATGTCCTCTACTGATCACTGTCTTATGTGATATTTATTGTATACTTAGATGTGAGTACAGGAATACAAATAAGTGCATGTTCTCTACTGCTTACTGTCTTATGTGATATTTATTGTAAAGTTAGTATTGAGTATTAAAATACAAGTATGTGCATTTTCCCAACTGATCCTTGTCTTATGTGATATTTATTGTATATTTATTGCTGCTCTGGTGGGCGTGCTAAACAAGTGGTTTGTATATCAAGTGGAGTTACAAAACCGCATTGACTTGCTGTGTTTGTATGTGACAAAGTGGCTGCCATTCTTACTTCCTCCTGAGCAGCTGACTAGGGGGAGCGGTTAATTGGTCCCAGGTGGTATAAATTAGCCCTCAGGACTCTGGAGAACCTGCTCTGGTGGGCATGCTAAACAAGTGGTTTGTACATCCAGTGGAGTTACAAAACCGGATTGACTTGCTCTGTTCGTGTGTGACAAAGTGGGGGCCATTGTATGTGATATATGAATTGAGTGTTTGTTAAAAGAAGTTTGCAAAACTGAGACAATTTAAAACCATTTTTTTTTTGCAGCTTACTTCCTGCTGAGCAGCTTACTAGGGGGAGGGATTAACTGGTCCCAGGTGGTATAAATTAACCCTCAGGACTCTGGAGAGCCTGCTCTGATGGGCGTGCTAAACAAGTGGTTTGTATATTAACTGGAGTTCAGAAACTAGAGTTAAAAAGAGGAGTTAAAGAGCCTGTAAGTGCTCTTCTTTTCTTTTACTTTAACAACTGTTCACGATTTTCTTTTTGGTAACTGTGATAATGTATAGCAGGATTAGAGGTTTAGTTCAGTGCACAGTTTGCCATATGTATGCACGACTGGAGCCTGAGTTCTAGGGTGAATACCTCTGTCGCAGATGTGAGCATATTGGTCACCTGGAAGCTCGCATTAGAGATCTGGGGGAGCAGAATGCAACACTGAGGAGGATAGACAATCTTGAGCGGAGCTTTCTGCTCACGGAGCATGCAGTTAATGGGGTAGAACTGGAGGGTGAAGACATGGGTGAGCAGGATCAGGCAAGTAGTTGGGTTAATGTAGTTAGGGGCAGTAGAAAGGGGTCCAAGAAAAGGAAGGCCAATCCTGTTTCTGATATTCCAAGCAAAATTGCCAATTTGGGTGATGATGCGAGGGTGTCTGTCTAAGAAATGGCAGCCCTAGTGGATACTGATCTCCCTAACAGCCGGGAGAACAACCCAGCTAGTAGTCGGCGGGATGGTAAGGCAAGAAAATTGATAGTTGTAGAGGATTCTATAATCAGGAAGACGGATTAAATAATTTGTCGCCAAGACTGGCTCAACCGAATGGTTTGCTGTCTCCCTGATGCCAGGGTTCGGCATGTGGTGGAACGGGTGGACAAATTGCTGAGAGGGGCTGGTGATGATCCGCCTGTTGTGGTCCATGTCGGTACCAACAACAGAATAAATGGTAGGCAGAGGAGCGTTAAGAATAATTTTAAAGAACTAGGCTACAAGCTGAAGGGAAGGACCTCCAAGGTTGTATTCTTAGGAATACTGCCGGGCCTGTGCATGCGCATAACAGGAAACACAGTGGGAACTCAGGGAGTTAAATGCATGGCTTAAGTCTTGGTGTAGAGGAGAAAACTTTGGGTTCTTAGAGCACTGGGCTGACTTTTCATTGGGGGTACAAACTGTATTCTGCAGATGATTTTCACCTAAATGGAAGGGGGTCCGCTGTGCTGGGGGAGAGCATTCTAGCTGGGGTGGTAGAGTATTTAAACTAGGGCTGAGGAGGGAGGTCAATGTAGAAAATAAAGGGGTAGTTAGTTTAGAGAGGGGTCAGACTTTATTGGTGGGGGGAGAAACAGACTGTGGGGAGAGTACTAGACAACAGGAAAAGGAGATACTTTTGTTGCAAAACAGCAGTGCAAATAAAAATGCCCAAATAATGACAAATAATCACATTTCTGATAATAAAAGTGAAAAACTGAAAGGCAAGTTAAAGTGTCTGTTCACAAATGCCAGAAGTCTAGCAAGAAAAATGGGGGAGCTGGAGGCCTTGATACTGGAAGAAAATATAGATATAGTTGGTGTTGCTGAAACATGGCTAGGCTCTTTGCACGACAGGGCTGTAAATCTACAGGGTTCTACACTTTTTCGGAAAGACAGGACAAATAGGAAAGGTGGTGGTGTATGTCTGTATGTGAGAAGTGATATGAAGGCGAGTGTGAAATAGACAATAGTGGGTGAAGACTGTGAGGAGGTTGAAACCTTGTGGGTGGAACTAGAAAGGGAGGTAATCATGGAAAAAAATAATTTTGGTGTAATCTATAGACCCCCCAATATAACTGAGGAGATGGAATGTTAGCTATATACACAGATGGAGCGGGGTGCACAGGTGGGTACTGTAGTAATAATGGAGATTTTAATTACCGGGATGTTAATTGGTGTCATGGCTCGGCTTCAACTACTACGAGGAGACATTTCCTCAACCTGTTGCAGGAACATTTTATGGGCCTGTTTGTGGACGACCCGACTAGAGGTGAAGCTTTGTTGGATCTGGTAATTTCTAATAATGTAGAGCTTGTTGGGAATGTCAATGTTCGTGAAAACCTCGGTATCAGTGATCACAATATAGTTACATTTTACCTATACTGTAAAAAACAAACGCAGGCTGGGAGGGCAAAAACACTTAATTATAAGAAGGCCAATTTCCCCAGGATGAGGGCGGCAATTCAGGATATAGACTGGGAAGAACTAATGTCAAATAATGGGACAAATGATAAATGGGAGATTTTCAAATCTACTTTGGGTAATTATAGTGCAAAATTTATTCCTATAAGTAACCAGTATAAACGACTAAAATTAAATCCCACATGGCTTACACCTTCTGTAAAAAGGGCAATACATGACAAAAAAAGGGCATTTGAAAAATACAAATCTGAGGGTACAGCTGTAGCCTTTGTAAAATATAAAGAGTTTAATAAAACCTGTAAAAAGGTAATAAAATCAGCAAAAATACAAAATGAAAAGCAGGTGGCCAAGGATAGTAAAACAAATCCCCAATTTTGTTTTTAAGTATATAAATGCAAAAAAGCCAAGGTCTGAACATGTGGGACCTCTAGATAGTGTTAATAGGGAGTTGGTCACAGGGGATCAAGAGAAGGCAGAGTTACTAAATGGGTTCTTCAGCTCTGTATATACAACAGAAGGAGTAGCTGATGTAGCCGCTGCCAGTGCTGTTAATATATCAGTTGATATACTGAATTGGATGAATAGTAGTATACCTACATGAAGAACACCACAAAGATTATCCCCCGGATACATTTATTAAAGTCACAACTATGACCTGATACATAATAGTTTATGGGGAATGAAGCATGGTAATAAACGGTGACCACCCCCAGACGAAGGCTTCCGGGCCGAAACGCGCGTCGGGGTGACGCCAGTGACGGTGACCTGTTCCAATGGGTATGAGCTGCGTTTCCAGCATATGTCCACCTTCAGCACTATGAGTCTTGTATTTTGATCATTACAAGGGGGAGTGGCTGTTTGCACTTGTGGCTGACAACACAGCCACAGCTCTGATTTTGTATTGTGCTCTTTACTTACGGGGTCCAGCTGAGCCATATAATTTGTGTGCATAGTATGGATACTGGTTTCTTTGTTTGGCTCTTATCAGGGGTACTCACATTGCAATACACGCTGTAATCTACATGTATTTTGATTCTACTTGTCTGTGTAGATAGATATACAGAGCTGTCCTGCTGCTGATTAGCCCCCCCCCCTTTTTTCTGCTGCTATTTTTTCTGCTGCTATTTATTGTTCTTTCATGCTGGCTATGTAACAGAATATGCATATCATATAAATGTAATATACCACTGATGTATCTTTGCATTTCTGTAGCTTAACAGTGTCGCCTATTACACATACATTTGGACATAATATTATATATTATATACGTGTGATCTGGTTGTCTGTTCTGCACTGTGGAATTCATCTCTGTTTTTTAATTCATCTTATTTTTTAAAATGTATTTAATAAAGATATTTTTGTTTTAAAATATTTTCGTGTGTCAGACTCCGAACTTTAGGTTTGAATTGGATGAATGTAGAGATGGTGCAAGCTAAATAAAATAAAATAAACGTACACAAGGCCCCGGGACCAGATGGGTTACACCCTAGAGTTCTTAAGGAGCTTAGTTCAGTTATTTATGTCCCCATCTTCATAATATTCAGAGAATCTCTAGTGACTGGTATAGTGCCAAGGGACTAGCACAGGGCAAATGTGGTGCCTATTTTCAAAAAGGGCTCTAGGTATTCCCCAGGTAATTATAGACCAGTAAGCTTAACATCCATCGTGGGGAAAATGTTTGAGGGGCTATTGAGGGACTATATACAGAATTATGTGACAGATAATAGTATTATAAGTGACAGCCAGCACAGTTTTACTAAGGACAGAATTTGTCAAACCAACCTGATCTGTTTTTATGAAGAGGTGAGCAGAAGCCTAGACAGAGGGGCCGCTGTGGATATAGTGTTTATATGAGAGGTGAGCAGAAGCCTAGACAGAGGGGCCACTGTGGATATAGTGTTTTTGGACACTCTAAAGGCATTTGATACTGTCCCTCATAGACGTCTAATGGGTAAATTAAGGACTATAGGGTTAGAAAATATAGTTTGTAATTGGAATGAGAATTGGCTAAAGGACCGTATCCAGAGAGTTGTGGTCAATGATTCCTACTCTGAATGGTCCCCAGTTATAAGTGGTGTACCCCAGGTTTCAGTGCTGGGACCACTATTATTCAACTTATTTATTAATGATATATAGGATGGGATTAATAGCATTATTTCTATTTTTGCAGATGACACCGAGCTATGTAATATAGTTCAGACTATGGAAGATGTTCTTGAATTGCAAGCTGATTTGAACACACTAAATGTTTGGGCATCCACTTGGCAAATGAAGTTTAATGTAGATAAATGTAAAGTTATGCACCTGGGTACCAATCTGCATGCATCATATGTCCTAGGGGGAGCTACACTGGGGGAGTCACTTGTAGAGAAGGATCTGGGTGTAATAATCTGCAGCATCATATCTCCTAGGGGGAGCTACACTGGGGGAGTCACTTGTTGAGAAGGATCTGGGTGTACTTGTAAATCATAAACTAAATAACAGCATGCAATGTCAATCAGCTGCTTCAAAGGCCAGCAAGATATTGTCGTGTATTAACCCCTTAATGACCAGTCCATTTTGCACGTTAATGACCAAGGATTATTTTTTGTTTTTCACGGTCGCATTCCAAGAGTCATAACTTTTTATTTATTCCGTCGACATAGCCGTATAAGGGCTTGTTTTTTGTGGGACGAGTTGTATTTTGTAATTGCACCATTTTTAGATGCTTATAGTATATTGATTAACTTTTATTAACTTTATTTTAGGAGAGAATTGAAAATAAGCAGCTATTCCAGCATTTATTTTCAAGTTATAAATTTACGCCATTTACTATGCAGCGTAAATAACATGTTAACTTTATTCTATGGGTTGGCACGATTACGGGGATACCAAATATGTAAAGGTTTTATATGTTTTCCTACGTTTACACAATAAAAAGCCTTTTAGAAAAAAATTACTTGTTTTTGCATCGCCGCATTCCAAGAGCCGTCATTTTTATATTTTTCCGTCAATGTAGCCGCATGTGGGCTTGATTTTTGCAGGCCAATGTGTAGTTTTCATTAGTACTATTTTGGGGTATATAGGACTTATAGATTAACTTTTATTTAATTTTTTATTGGGGGAATGGGAGAAAAGAGAGAATTCTACCGTAGTTTTTTGAGTTATTTTTGGACGCCGTTCATCCGGCGGTGTAATTAATGTGTTCATTTTATTGTTCAAGTTGTTTTACGATCGCGGGGATACCATATATGTGTATGTGTTATTTGTTTTGACACTTTTACTAAATAAAACCACTTTTTGGGCAAAGTTTTATTTGATTTTGACTGTAATTTGTTTTTGTTTTTTTTTCACAGACTTTATTTAACTGATTTACTTTTTTTAGTCCCACCAGGGGACTTCACTATGCGATCTGCTGATCGCATATATAATGCTTTGGTATACTCAGTATACCAAAGCATTATTGCCTGTCAATGTAAAACTGACAGGCAATCTATTAGGTCATGCCTCCGGCATGGCCTAACAGGCATTTGCTGAAGACAGACCTGGGGGTGTTTGTTAGGCCCCCAGCTGCCATGGAAACCCGACGGCGACCCACGATTTCTTTGCGGGGGCGCCGAAGGGGTGACAGAGGTAGTTTCCTCCCTCTGTCAAACACATTAGATGTCGCTGTCACTATTGACAGCGGCATTTAATGAGTTAAACTGCCGGAATCGGAGCGCGCTTCGATTCCGGCAGTTGCAGCAGGAGCCAGGCTGTGTATAACAGCCGTGCTCCTGCCGCTGATCGCGTGGGTCAACTGTCAGTACCCGCGCGATCACAGGACGGATATATCTGTCCTCCTGCACGAACTAGAAGCTTCAGAGGACGGATATATCCGTCCTTCGGCGTTGAGGGGTGAAAAGAGGCCTGAACTCGCGGGACAGGGATGTAATATTACCAATTTACAAAGCATTAGTGAGGCCTCATCTAGGACTGCATGTACTAATGTTATCCCCATATTAAGTGTCGCTGATGCATCATTACCCCATTTAATAAACCAATAAAGCAACGAAACCTGTTTCTTGGAGAATGTGGGAATGGCCACAGCTTTATTTAACACAACCAAACATTTTTGTATCACATGGCCCTGAAGTAACCACTTAATTTATTCACATCTCCTGTGATGCCGCCCACTGTGAAGCGGCGCGCATGTAGGTTCTTCTCCGGATTTTACTCTTCAGAGCCTATCTCCGCCAAGGAGGATACCGCGAACACCTACGCGGTACTCCGACCACCCCCACCACACAATGCCAAACCAGCCTCCACTCCATCTTGCAGACCCGACAGCATGATGTCGATCCCAATGTCATTTAAATGAACGCCGTCAGATAACAATAAGTCCCCATTGTCACCTTCCAACATCAAATGACGAATTGCTACCCCCCCAATGGAACGAACAAACCTGGAAATACGAACATTCAACACCCGTCTTGACCGCTCGATGGCCACAGCACTTCTAGCTCCTCGCCAATGAGTTCGTGCAATCACCTCAGACCAGACAATCACACAATCAGAAAAAAGCTGTTTGAAATGACCTAAATCAGCCTTGATAAGGGACAACAACTCCGACAATTTCACATTTCCCAAATCATTTCCCCCAACATGTATAACGAGCACAATTGGACCACGGCATTCCCGACTAACTTCAACTATTAATGGCAACAGCTGAACCCACCTCAGCCCTCTGATACCTTTCCAGTGCACCTCGGCCGATGACACCCCAAGACTGAGGCCTAAAGGCCGATATTCAGCCCGACGAGCTGCCCAGAAAATAAAAGAATGGCCAACTATCCATACTTCCGGCCGATGTTCTGAAATGACAAGGAAAATCAAAACAACACCAGATCCGGACGCACATAGGACCTATAACAAGTTGAACTCCACCTACCCAGACGTTTAATATCTTCCTCCCCCATACCTAAAGCATTAGCCTCCGTGGCTGCCCCTATTCTAAACGAATGAGTCCCAAACTCAGCAGGATCAACGCCCAAATGCTCCAAACAAGACTTAAGAACGGCTCCAAATTGAAATCGAGTAAGCGGCAAAGAATTAGAATGTACCAAGAAAGGAACCCCATCAGCTCGAAAAGACAAAAACTCACGCACCAAACGAACTGGACAGAATTCACCACCCAATGAATTCACACACAACCAAACACCAACGCCCATCTGATCAGTCTTGGACCGTCTCACACATACCCGGACCACTTTTTCCTCCAATAAAACATCCGCAAACAGAAGACCCCCAAACCGCTTTGCGCTCGGTGACACCAATTCGCTCACCCGCAATGCTGCGAAAAAGGCCAAAGAAAAAGCAGTACGCAGCAAAACAGACTCATAAGGATCAAAGCAAACAGCCGGAACAACCATCAGCATCCTTAGTAATAAAGCATATGTAATAGGCCTCCTAGCATCCTTCACAATATGCTCCTTCTTCCACCCCTTCAATGCCTGTCTAATAACAAACATTTTCGTCACATCAGTACAACCCCACAACTTCAACATAAATGCAATACCAGTCAAACCTTTTGAAACCGTGTACACCGAAGAACCATTAGTACGCATCCGAGACAAATACTCCAACGTGACCTCATAATGCCGCTCATCATTTGTAGGAAAAACCCCGCCAGATAATTCCAACCACTCCGCCCAAAACTTATTATGGCTCCGCCATGTACCTGGTACCACAGAACCTTGAACTAGCCGGGCAAGTTCCCCTCGACCAGGGCCCATAAGTGATTCGGGCAACGCTCCCCTTCCAGCCGTGCTCCCGGGTGAAGCTCCCGAAAGACCCATCTGCAAACGAGATAAGGCATCTGCGATTTTATTCTCAACACCCGGCACATGTGTAGCCCGAAACCAAATGTTACATTGCATGCAACGTAGAACTAGATGCCTAAGTAACGCCAAAACCGGCAATGATCCAGAAGACAAATTGTTAACAGCCTGCACCACTGCCATATTGTCCGTCCAAAAACGTATGCGACTATTCAACATCTTTGAACCCCACAACTCCACTGCAACCACAATGGGAAAGAGTTCTAAAAGTGTAAAATTCAATGTCAGACCCATACTACTCCAGCCCACAGGCCAACGTGCAAAACACCACTCCGCTCCAAAAACCGCACCACAACCGACACTGCCAGCAGCATCTGTAAACAGCTGTAACTCAAAACTGGAAACCTCCTCCGACTGACAAATCGCCCTACCATTAAAAGATCGCAAAAAAGTCTGCCACACGCGCAAATCATCTTTCATTTGCCTAGTGACACGAATGAAATGATTTGAGCGCGAAATACCCCTAGTCGCCAATGATAGGCGTCTAGAGAAAACGCGACCCATGGGAACGATCCTGCAAGCAAAAACCAGCAACCCTAACAGTGACTGAAGATGCTTCAGGGTAACCTTTTTTGATAAAACAAATTCGTCAATGGTACAAAGCAGACGCGCAAGCTTGTCGTCAGGTAATTTGAAAACCATCTCTTGCGTATCAATTTCAATACCCAGAAACGACAAAATCGTAGCCGGACCAACCGTCTTCTCTTCTGCTATCGGGACACCAAATTCGGACATTAAAACTCGAAAGGTTTCCAGCAAATAACCACATATTCCTGAATCACTTGGACCTACAAATAAAAAGTCGTCTAGATAATGAATGGCTGAAGAAATACCTGTCTTGAAACGAACCGTCCATTCCAGAAAGGAACCAAAAACTTCAAAATAGTAACATGAGATGGCACAACCCATAGGCAAACACATGTCTACAAAAAACTGCTCATCTAACCGACATCCCAACAAATGGAAACAGGCAGGATCCACAGGCAACAAACGAAAAGCTGACTCTATGTCCGATTTAGCAAGCAAGGCACCTACGCCTGCCTCCCGTACCAACCGCACAGCCACATCAAAAGACGTGTAAGACACTGCAGCCTCATCTCTGGAAATCCCATCGTTGACCGAATCCCCACGAGGGAAGGAAAGGTGATGAATCAACCTAAACTTCCCCGGTTCCTTTTTGGGGACCAAGCCAAGAGGAGAAACCCGTAAATTCGTATAAGGTGGCTCCCCAAAGGGGCCCGCCATCCTGCCTAAAGACACCTCATTCAGCACTTTTTCCCGTGCCAAACACATGTTTTCTTTCACCGATTTTAAATTATCTGACAACATCAAAACCGAAGAAAAAACATGCGGAATGAAAAAACCTTCACTGAAGCCCCGACCTAACAAGTCTGCTTCCTGTCTCTTGGGATACCTGGCGAGCCACGGTTCCATCGCGAGAGCGCTCACCGGAGTTCTCCGCTGCACCGGCAGGACCCACCTTGGAAGGTTGTTTTGCCCGTTGGAAACAGCGAAGCGCGGAATGGGCACCCCCGCAGATGGAGCACTCATGACGAAACTTGCAGGAAGAATAGAACCTGCAATGTCCCTCATTGTAGAGCCAACATGCTCCTGTTGGGCGCTGCGCCGCAATCCCGGGTGCTGAACCCGAAACTGCGACTCCTGCCTGAAAGGGCCGAGCCTGCTTTTGAGCCAAAATTAGCTGTAACCACACATCCGTCGCCTTCGACGCCCAACCAATGTCAGGCGTCATCGCCAACCGACGGCGAAATTCCTCGTCATATCTCCACCAAGCTGCACCTCCGTGCAATTTGTGGGCACTGAATATAGTGTCTACATACACAAACAGCTCGGCCCCTTTTTCCGGAAAACGTTGACAGATGACATGAGCCAAGGTAGAAAAACCCTGGAGCCAATTGCCAAAAGTTTTCGCGACTTTCACCTTTTTCTCCGAACCTCTTTCGAAAACACGCTCCTTATCTATCGTCACATGATCGACCGACACCAAAGACCAAACATCCACAAAGTCATGTGCCCATATCTTGTCCTTGATCTCCGCAGACAGGTGAGTACCTAAAGGAGCAACACCACAAAACAGCGAATCACGGAATGCCAAGCCAGACATACTGGCCGCCCGCTCAGGCGGAGGCTGAGCCCCCCCTGGCAAAACCAACGGAACCGAAGCTCCGCCTTTTGTACCCAAACCATCCAACAAGCTTTTTAATGCCGAAACTAAATCAATAGCAGATAAATCACCCTTAGGTAGCCAAGCATTCCCACATGGAGACTCACCGGAGAAGGGCGTCCTCGTCACTTCCGAGGGTGCATCAACTCTCCCAGATACCGGAACCACAGACAGATCCCCACCAGGTGGACAGGCTGAGGCGACTTCTGGAACTGGAACCAGCGAAGACGAATGACGATCCCTGTGCTCCCGCCGATGACTCCTCGTGTATCTCCTTCCCGTGCGGCTGGGTGTACTAGCTCCCGACGACGACTGGGACGGAGAAGAAGATGCTGTACTGGAAGACACACTCCTACTCCGGGAACGGCGACGTCTCTCAACCTGATGGCGTGGACGCCCGTGACCACCACGACGATGTCCTCTTCCATGCCGTCTCCTTCGCCGTCTGCGTCTCGCCGACACCGCACCTGGAAGAGAAAACTCCGAAAGAGAAACTGGCAAATCACGTTGCTCCGCAGACTGCCTGCACGGCAACAGATCACTGCTACCGCACGACAATCCACCCAGCGCACTCCTCTCATTCACAGTGCCTGTGCCTGGTAAAAACAGGCCACTCACTAGCTCTCTCCCCAGCTCTGTGTCATTTTCAGAACCACCAGCAGGTGGCAGCAACTGCACACCTAACCTGCTGGTGCCTGAGGCCTGCGTCTCTGCTCTCCTGAGACCGCCCCCTCCAGCTCCCCTCTCAACCACGGCCTGCTGTGAGAGGGAAAAAGCTGTCGGGCCGGGAAGAAGAACCAGCGGTGCACTAATCACGGCCCCGGCTTCTGCGGCTGCTTGCGGCCTTGCACTGCCTGCAGCCCGGATGGGGAGAACTGCAGAAGCTCCCCCAGCCAGGGGAGTGGGTGGCACGACGTCGGGACCGGGTGAAGGGGAGAGCAGGCGACGGCGCCTCCGTCCCGCTCCTGACGAGCGAACGGTGCCGGCCCGCCTCTGGGTGGCTGAAGGTGGACTGGGGCTCAAACGGGGAGGAGGCCGAGAAACCCGGCGCGGCCTACCTCTAACTGCCGACGCCGACGGGACTCCACCGCTGCTGACACCGACGACCGCCGCAGGTAACACCTCTTGCCTGCGATCCCCTGCCAGGAACACCTCCAGCCAGCTTGTACCCTCCGTGGCAACCCGCTGTGCCACCTGCCTCATCAGCTCATCCGCCATCTGTACTCCGGAAAACGCCCTGGACCGCAGAGGAAGATCTCTCACAGGACCAGACGTCTGACGTTTGCAGCTCCAGCAGGTAAGATAGTGAACTGCCCTTGACCTCAACTATTTATCTGCTCCTAACCCCTCCTCTATCCCCTTGTCCAACCAATCCCTGCTCCTGATTTTTTCCCGCACTTTTTTCCCCCCTTCCATCCCCCTATCACATACAGTCCCAGGCACTTTCTCTATTTGATTTAGTGCCTCAAAATATGCAGTTCAGTTCTGGGCTCCAGTTCATAGAAAGGATGCCCTGGAGTTGTAAAAAATACAAAGAAGAGCAACGAAGCTAATAAGGGGCGCGGAGAATTTAAGTTATGAGGAAAGATTGAAAGAATTAAACCTATTTAGCCTTGAAAAAAGACGACTAAGGGGGGACATGATTAACTTATATAAATATATTAATGGCACATACAAAAAATATGGTGAAATCCTGTTCCTTGTAAAACCCCCTCAAAAAACAAGGGGGCGCTCCCTCCGTCTGGAGAAAAAAAGGTTCAAGCTGCAGAGGCGACAAGTCTTCTTTAGGGCGGATTCACACGAACGTGAATTGCGTCCGTGCAGGCCGCGTGGTTTTCACGCGGCATTCATGGACCAATAGAAGTTTATGGGGCAGTACAGACAGTCCGTGCTTTTTGCGCAGCGTTTGTCCGCTGCGTAAAAAGCGCGACACGTTCAATATTTCGGCGTATTTCACGCATCACGCACCCATTGAAGTCAATGGGTGCGTGAAAACCACGCAGGTCGCACGGAAGCACTTCCGTGTAACTGCCTGTTTCGCGCAACAGCTGTCAAAAGGATGAATGTAAACAGAAAAGCACCACGTGCTTTTCTGTTTACAAACATCCAAATGGCGCATCATATGATGCTGCCTCACGGAGCAGGTAAGTGGCTTTTGCGCAGGCAAAAAGCTGCGTGTTTTGCGTGCGCAAAAACGCCACGTTCATCTGAATCAACCTTTACTGTGAGAACGGTGAATTTATGGAATAGACTATCCCAGGAGCCGTCACAGCAGGGACAGGAGATGCTGCAAAAAAGGCTTAGATATTTTCCTAGAACCAAAATATATTAGCTCCTATGTGTAGACATTTTTTACTTCCGCTTTCCCATCCGTTGGTTGAACTTCATGGACATGTGTCTTTTTTTAACCGTACAAACTATGTAACTATGTAACATACTGGAACACTGAGGTACTACAAGTACCAGTATAACCTAGAAAATAATAACTACACACTGGAACACTGAGGAACTACAAGTACCAGTATAACCTAGATAATAATAATACACACTGGAACACTGAAGAACTACAAGTACCAGTATAACCTAGATAATAATAATACACACTGGAACACTGAGGAACTACAAGTACCAGTATAACCTAGATAATAATAATACACACTGGAACACTGAGGAACTACAAGTACCAGTATAACCTAGATAATAATAATACACACTGGAACACTGAGGAACTACAAGTACCAGCATAACCTAGATAATAATAATAATACACACTGGAACACTGAGGAACTACAAGTACCAGTATAACCTAGATAATAATAACTACACACTGGAACACTGAGGAACTACAAGTACCAGTATAACCTAGATAATAATAATACACACTGGAACACTGAGGAACTACAAGTACCAGTATAACCTAGAAAATAATAACTACACACTGGAACACTGAGGAACTACAAGTACCAGCATAACCTAGAAAATAATAATACACACTGGAACACTGAGGTACTACAAGTACCAGTATAACCTAGAAAATAATAATACACACTGGAACACTGAGGAACTACAAGTACCAGTATAACCTAGATAATAATAATACACACTGGAACACTGAGGAACTACAAGTACCAGCATAACCTAGATAATAATAATACACACTGGAACACTGAGGAACTACAAGTACCAGTATAACCTAGATAATAATAATACACACTGGAACACTGAGGAACTACAAGTACCAGTATAACCTAGATAATAATAATACACACTGGAACACTGAGGAACTACAAGTACCAGTATAACCTAGATAATAATAATACACACTGGAACACTGAGGAACTACAAGTACCAGTATAACCTAGATAATAATAATACACACTGGAGCACTGAGGAACTACAAGTACCAGTATAACCTAGATAATAATAATACACACTGGAACACTGAGGAACTACAAGTACCAGTATAACCTAGAGAATAATAATACACACTGGGACACTGAGGAACTACAAGTACCAGTATAACCTAGATAATAATAATACACACTGGAACACTGAGGAACTACAAGTACCAGTATAACCTAGATAATAATAATACACACTGGAACACTGAGGAACTACAAGTACCAGTATAACCTAGATAATAATAACTACACACTGGAACACTGAGGAACTACAAGTACCAGTATAACCTAGATAATAATAATACACACTGGAACACTGAGGAACTACAAGTACCAGTATAACCTAGATAATAATAATACACACTGGAACACTGAGGAACTACAAGTACCAGTATAACCTAGATAATAATAATACACACTGGAACACTGAGGAACTACAAGTACCAGTATAACCTAGATAATAATAATACACACTGGAACACTGAGGTACTACAAGTACCAGTATAACCTAGATAATAATAATACACACTGGAACACTGAGGAACTACAAGTACCAGTATAACCTAGATAATAATAACTACACACTGGAACACTGAGGAACTACAAGTACCAGTATAACCTAGATAATAATAATACACACTGGAACACTGAGGAACTACAAGTACCAGCATAACCTAGATAATAATAATAATACACACTGGAACACTGAGGAACTACAAGTACCAGTATAACCTAGAAAATAATAATACACACTGGAACACTGAGGAACTACAAGTACCAGTATAACCTAGATAATAATAATACACACTGGAACACTGAGGAACTACAAGTACCAGCATAACCTAGATAATAATAATACACACTGGAACACTGAGGAACTACAAGTACCAGTATAACCTAGATAATAATAATACACACTGGAACACTGAGGAACTACAAGTACCAGTATAACCTAGATAATAATAATACACACTGGAACACTGAGGTACTACAAGTACCAGTATAACCTAGATAATAATAATACACACTGGAACACTGAGGAACTACAAGTACCAGCATAACCTAGATAATAATAATACACACTGGAACACTGAGGAACTACAAGTACCAGTATAACCTAGATAATAATAATACACACTGGAACACTGAGGTACTACAAGTACCAGTATAACCTAGATAATAATAATAATACACACTGGAACACTGAGGAACTACAAGTACCAGTATAACCTAGATAATAATAATACACACTGGAACACTGAGGAACTACAAGTACCAGTATAACCTAGATAATAATAATACACACTGGAACACTGAGGAACTACAAGTACCAGCATAACCTAGATAATAATAATACTACACACTGGAACACTGAGGAACTACAAGTACCAGCATAACCTAGATAATAATAATACACACTGGAACACTGAGGAACTACAAGTACCAGCATAACCTAGATAATAATAATACTACACACTGGAACACTGAGGAACTACAAGTACCAGCATAACCTAGATAATAATAATACACACTGGAACACTGAGGAACTACAAGTACCAGTATAACCTAGATAATAATAATACACACTGGAACACTGAGGAACTACAAGTACCAGCATAACCTAGATAATAATAACTACACACTGGAACACTGAGGAACTACAAGTACCAGTATAACCTAGATAATAATAATACACACTGGAACACTGAGGAACTACAAGTACCAGTATAACCTAGATAATAATAATACACACTGGAACACTGAGGTACTACAAGTACCAGTATAACCTAGATAATAATAATACACACTGGAACACTGAGGTACTACAAGTACCAGCATAACCTAGATAATAATAATACACACTGGAACACTGAGGAACTACAAGTACCAGCATAACCTAGATAATAATAATACACACTGGAACACTGAGGTACTACAAGTACCAGTATAACCTAGATAATAATAATACACACTGGAACACTGAGGAACTACAAGTACCAGCATAACCTAGATAATAATAATACACACTGGAACACTGAGGAACTACAAGTACCAGTATAACCTAGATAATAATAATACACACTGGAACACTGAGGTACTACAAGTACCAGCATAACCTAGATAATAATAACTACACACTGGAACACTGAGGAACTACAAGTACCAGTATAACCTAGATAATAATAACTACACACTGGAACACTGAGGAACTACAAGTACCAGTATAACCTAGATAATAATAACTACACACTGGAACACTGAGGAACTACAAGTACCAGTATAACCTAGATAATAATAATACACACTGGAACACTGAGGAACTACAAGTACCAGTATAACCTAGATAATAATAATACACACTGGAACACTGAGGTACTACAAGTACCAGCATAACCTAGATAATAATAACTACACACTGGAACACTGAGGTACTACAAGTACCAGTATAACCTAGATAATAATAATACACACTGGAACACTGAGGTACTACAAGTACCAGTATAACCTAGATAATAATAATACACACTGGAACACTGAGGAACTACAAGTACCAGCATAACCTAGATAATAATAATACACACTGGAACACTGAGGAACTACAAGTACCAGTATAACCTAGATAATAATAATACACACTGGAACACTGAGGAACTACAAGTACCAGTATAACCTAGATAATAATAATACACACTGGAACACTGAGGAACTACAAGTACCAGTATAACCTAGATAATAATAATACACACTGGAACACTGAGGAACTACAAGTACCAGTATAACCTAGAAAATAATAATACACACTGGAACACTGAGGTACTACAAGTACCAGCATAACCTAGATAATAATAACACACACTGGAACACTGAGGAACTACAAGTACCAGTATAACCTAGATAATAATAATACACACTGGAACACTGAGGTACTACAAGTACCAGTATAACCTAGAAAATAATAATACACACTGGAACACTGAGGAACTACAAGTACCAGCATAACCTAGATAATAATAATACACACTGGAACACTGAGGAACTACAAGTACCAGCATAACCTAGATAATAATAATACACACTGGAGTACTGAGGAACTACAAGTACCAGTATAACCTAGATAATAATAATACACACTGGGACACTGAGGTACTACAAGTACCAGTATAACCTAGATAATAATAACTACACACTGGAACACTGAGGAACTACAAGTACCAGTATAACCTAGAAAATAATAATACACACTGGAACACTGAGGAACTACAAGTACCAGCATAACCTAGATAATAATAATACACACTGGAACACTGAGGAACTACAAGTACCAGTATAACCTAGATAATAATAATACACACTGGAACACTGAGGTACTACAAGTACCAGTATAACCTAGATAATAATAATACACACTGGAACACTGAGGAACTACAAGTACCAGTATAACCTAGATAATAATAATACACACTGGAACACTGAGGTACTACAAGTACCAGCATAACCTAGAAAATAATAATACACACTGGAACACTGAGGAACTACAAGTACCAGCATAACCTAGATAATAATAATACACACTGGAACACTGAGGAACTACAAGTACCAGTATAACCTAGAAAATAATAATACACACTGGAACACTGAGGAACTACAAGTACCAGTATAACCTAGATAATAATAATACACACTGGAACACTGAGGAACTACAAGTACCAGTATAACCTAGATAATAATAACTACACACTGGAACACTGAGGAACTACAAGTACCAGCATAACCTAGATAATAATAATACACACTGGAACACTGAGGAACTACAAGTACCAGTATAACCTAGATAATAATAATACACACTGGAACACTGAGGTACTACAAGTACCAGCATAACCTAGATAATAATAATACACACTGGAACACTGAGGAACTACAAGTACCAGTATAACCTAGAGAATAATAATAATAATACACACTGGAACACTGAGGAACTACAAGTACCAGTATAACCTAGATAATAATAATACACACTGGAACACTGAGGAACTACAAGTACCAGTATAACCTAGATAATAATAATACACACTGGAACACTGAGGAACTACAAGTACCAGTATAACCTAGATAATAATAATACACACTGGAACACTGAGGAACTACAAGTACCAGCATAACCTAGAAAATAATAATACACACTGGAACACTGAGGAACTACAAGTACCAGTATAACCTAGATAATAATAATACACACTGGAACACTGAGGAACTACAAGTACCAGCATAACCTAGATAATAATAATACACACTGGAACACTGAGGAACTACAAGTACCAGTATAACCTAGATAATAATAACACACACTGGAACACTGAGGAACTACAAGTACCAGCATAACCTAGATAATAATAATACACACTGGAACACTGAGGAACTACAAGTACCAGTATAACCTAGATAATAATAATACACACTGGAACACTGAGGAACTACAAGTACCAGTATAACCTAGATAATAATAATACACACTGGAACACTGAGGAACTACAAGTACCAGCATAACCTAGATGATAATAATAATAATACACACTGGAACACTGAGGAACTACAGGTACCAGTATAACCTAGATAATAATAATACACACTGGAACACTGAGGAACTACAAGTACCAGTATAACCTAGATAATAATAATACACACTGGAACACTGAGGAACTACAAGTACCAGTATAACCTAGAGAATAATAATACACACTGGAACACTGAGGAACTACAAGTACCAGTATAACCTAGATAATAATAATACACACTGGAACACTGAGGAACTACAAGTACCAGTATAACCTAGATAATAATAATACACACTGGAACACTGAGGAACTACAAGTACCAGCATAACCTAGATAATAATAATACACACTGGAACACTGAGGAACTACAAGTACCAGTATAACCTAGATAATAATAATACACACTGGAACACTGAGGAACTACAAGTACCAGTATAACCTAGATAATAATAATACACACTGGAACACTGAGGAACTACAAGTACCAGTATAACCTAGATAATAATAATACACACTGGAACACTGAGGAACTACAAGTACCAGTATAACCTAGATAATAATAATACACACTGGAGCACTGAGGAACTACAAGTACCAGTATAACCTAGAAAATAATAATACACACTGGAACACTGAGGAACTACAAGTACCAGTATATCCTAGATAATAATAATACACACTGGAACACTGAGGTACTACAAGTACCAGTATAACCTAGAAAATAATAATACACACTGGAACACTGAGGAACTACAAGTACCAGTATAACCTAGATAATAATAATACACACTGGAACACTGAGGAACTACAAGTACCAGTATAACCTAGATAATAATAATACACACTGGAACACTGAGGAACTACAAGTACCAGTATAACCTAGATAATAATAATACACACTGGAACACTGAGGAACTACAAGTACCAGTATAACCTAGATAATAATAATACACACTGGAACACTGAGGAACTACAAGTACCAGTATAACCTAGATAATAATAATACACACTGGAACACTGAGGTACTACAAGTACCAGTATAACCTAGATAATAATAACTACACACTGGAACACTGAGGAACTACAAGTACCAGCATAACCTAGATAATAATAACTACACACTGGAACACTGAGGAACTACAAGTACCAGTATAACCTAGATAATAATAATACACACTGGAACACTGAGGTACTACAAGTACCAGTATAACCTAGATAATAATAACTACACACTGGAACACTGAGGAACTACAAGTACCAGTATAACCTAGATAATAATAATACACACTGGAACACTGAGGTACTACAAGTACCAGTATAACCTAGATAATAATAACTACACACTGGAACACTGAGGAACTACAAGTACCAGCATAACCTAGATAATAATAATACACACTGGAACACTGAGGAACTACAAGTACCAGCATAACCTAGATAATAATAATACACACTGGAACACTGAGGTACTACAAGTACCAGTATAACCTAGATAATAATAACTACACACTGGAACACTGAGGAACTACAAGTACCAGTATAACCTAGATAATAATAATACACACTGGAACACTGAGGAACTACAAGTACCAGCATAACCTAGATAATAATAATACACACTGGAACACTGAGGAACTACAAGTACCAGTATAACCTAGATAATAATAATAATACACACTGGAACACTGAGGAACTACAAGTACCAGCATAACCTAGATAATAATAATAATACACACTGGAACACTGAGGAACTACAAGTACCAGTATAACCTAGATAATAATAATACACACTGGAACACTGAGGAACTACAAGTACCAGTATAACCTAGATAATAATAATACACACTGGAGCACTGAGGAACTACAAGTACCAGTATAACCTAGATAATAATAATACACACTGGAACACTGAGGTACTACAAGTACCAGCATAACCTAGATAATAATAACTACACACTGGAACACTGAGGAACTACAAGTACCAGTATAACCTAGATAATAATAATACACACTGGAACACTGAGGAACTACAAGTACCAGTATAACCTAGATAATAATAATACACACTGGAACACTGAGGAACTACAAGTACCAGTATAACCTAGATAATAATAATAATACACACTGGAACACTGAGGAACTACAAGTACCAGTATAACCTAGATAATAATAATACACACTGGAACACTGAGGTACTACAAGTACCAGTATAACCTAGATAATAATAATACACACTGGAACACTGAGGAACTACAAGTACCAGCATAACCTAGATAATAATAATACACACTGGAACACTGAGGAACTACAAGTACCAGTATAACCTAGATAATAATAATACACACTGGAACACTGAGGAACTACAAGTACCAGTATAACCTAGATAATAATAATACACACTGGAGCACTGAGGAACTACAAGTACCAGTATAACCTAGATAATAATAATACACACTGGAACACTGAGGTACTACAAGTACCAGTATAACCTAGATAATAATAATACACACTGGAACACTGAGGAACTACAAGTACCAGTATAACCTAGATAATAATAATACACACTGGAACACTGAGGAACTACAAGTACCAGTATAACCTAGATAATAATAACTACACACTGGAACACTGAGGAACTACAAGTACCAGTATAACCTAGAAAATAATAATACACACTGGAACACTGAGGAACTACAAGTACCAGTATAACCTAGATAATAATAATACACACTGGAACACTGAGGAACTACAAGTACCAGTATAACCTAGATAATAATAACTACACACTGGAACACTGAGGAACTACAAGTACCAGTATAACCTAGATAATAATAATACACACTGGAACACTGAGGTACTACAAGTACCAGCATAACCTAGATAATAATAATACACACTGGAGTACTGAGGAACTACAAGTACCAGTATAACCTAGATAATAATAATACACACTGGAACACTGAGGTACTACAAGTACCAGTATAACCTAGATAATAATAATACACACTGGAACACTGAGGAACTACAAGTACCAGCATAACCTAGATAATAATAATAATACACACTGGAACACTGAGGAACTACAAGTACCAGTATAACCTAGATAATAATAACTACACACTGGAACACTGAGGAACTACAAGTACCAGTATAACCTAGATAATAATAATACACACTGGAACACTGAGGTACTACAAGTACCAGTATAACCTAGATAATAATAATACACACTGGAACACTGAGGAACTACAAGTACCAGCATAACCTAGATAATAATAATAATACACACTGGAACACTGAGGAACTACAAGTACCAGTATAACCTAGATAATAATAACTACACACTGGAACACTGAGGAACTACAAGTACCAGTATAACCTAGATAATAATAATACACACTGGAACACTGAGGTACTACAAGTACCAGTATAACCTAGAAAATAATAATACACACTGGAACACTGAGGAACTACAAGTACCAGTATAACCTAGATAATAATAATACACACTGGAACACTGAGGAACTACAAGTACCAGCATAACCTAGATAATAATAATACACACTGGAACACTGAGGAACTACAAGTACCAGCATAACCTAGAAAATAATAATACACACTGGAACACTGAGGTACTACAAGTACCAGTATAACCTAGATAATAATAATACACACTGGAACACTGAGGTACTACAAGTACCAGTATAACCTAGATAATAATAATACACACTGGAACACTGAGGGACTACAAGTACCAGCATAACCTAGATAATAATAATACACACTGGAACACTGAGGTACTACAAGTACCAGTATAACCTAGATAATAATAATACACACTGGAACACTGAGGTACTACAAGTACCAGTATAACCTAGATAATAATAATACACACTGGAACACTGAGGAACTACAAGTACCAGCATAACCTAGATAATAATAATACACACTGGAACACTGAGGAACTACAAGTACCAGTATAACCTAGATAATAATAACTACACACTGGAACACTGAGGTACTACAAGTACCAGTATAACCTAGATAATAATAATACACACTGGAACACTGAGGTACTACAAGTACCAGCATAACCTAGATAATAATAATACACACTGGAACACTGAGGAACTACAAGTACCAGTATAACCTAGATAATAATAATACACACTGGAACACTGAGGAACTACAAGTACCAGCATAACCTAGATAATAATAATACACACTGGAACACTGAGGAACTACAAGTACCAGCATAACCTAGAAAATAATAATACACACTGGAACACTGAGGTACTACAAGTACCAGTATAACCTAGATAATAATAACTACACACTGGAACACTGAGGTACTACAAGTACCAGTATAACCTAGATAATAATAATACACACTGGAACACTGAGGAACTACAAGTACCAGCATAACCTAGATAATAATAATAATACACACTGGAACACTGAGGAACTACAAGTACCAGTATAACCTAGATAATAATAATACACACTGGAACACTGAGGAACTACAAGTACCAGCATAACCTAGATAATAATAATACACACTGGAACACTGAGGAACTACAAGTACCAGCATAACCTAGAAAATAATAATACACACTGGAACACTGAGGTACTACAAGTACCAGCATAACCTAGATAATAATAATACACACTGGAACACTGAGGTACTACAAGTACCAGCATAACCTAGATAATAATAATACACACTGGAACACTGAGGAACTACAAGTACCAGTATAACCTAGATAATAATAATACACACTGGAACACTGAGGAACTACAAGTACCAGCATAACCTAGATAATAATAATAATACACACTGGAACACTGAGGAACTACAAGTACCAGTATAACCTAGATAATAATAATACACACTGGAACACTGAGGAACTACAAGTACCAGTATAACCTAGATAATAATAATACACACTGGAACACTGAGGAACTACAAGTACCAGTATAACCTAGAGAATAATAATAATACACACTGGAACACTGAGGAACTACAAGTACCAGTATAACCTAGATAATAATAATACACACTGGAACACTGAGGAACTACAAGTACCAGCATAACCTAGAAAATAATAATACACACTGGAACACTGAGGTACTACAAGTACCAGTATAACCTAGATAATAATAATACACACTGGAACACTGAGGAACTACAAGTACCAGTATAACCTAGATAATAATAATACACACTGGAACACTGAGGAACTACAAGTACCAGTATAACCTAGATAATAATAATACACACTGGAACACTGAGGAACTACAAGTACCAGCATAACCTAGAAAATAATAATACACACTGGAACACTGAGGTACTACAAGTACCAGTATAACCTAGATAATAATAATACACACTGGAACACTGAGGAACTACAAGTACCAGCATAACCTAGATAATAATAATACACACTGGAACACTGAGGAACTACAAGTACCAGTATAACCTAGATAATAATAATACACACTGGGACACTGAGGAACTACAAGTACCAGCATAACCTAGAAAATAATAATACACACTGGAACACTGAGGTACTACAAGTACCAGTATAACCTAGATAATAATAATACACACTGGAACACTGAGGAACTACAAGTACCAGCATAACCTAGATAATAATAATACACACTGGAACACTGAGGAACTACAAGTACCAGCATAACCTAGAGAATAATAATACACACTGGAACACTGAGGTACTACAAGTACCAGTATAACCTAGATAATAATAATACACACTGGAACACTGAGGAACTACAAGTACCAGCATAACCTAGAAAATAATAATACACACTGGAACACTGAGGAACTACAAGTACCAGTATAACCTAGATAATAATAATACACACTGGAACACTGAGGTACTACAAGTACCAGTATAACCTAGATAATAATAATACACACTGGAACACTGAGGAACTACAAGTACCAGTATAACCTAGATAATAATAATACACACTGGAACACTGAGGAACTACAAGTATCAGTATAACCTAGATAATAATAATACACACTGGAACACTGAGGAACTACAAGTACCAGTATAACCTAGATAATAATAATACACACTGGAACACTGAGGAACTACAAGTACCAGCATAACCTAGATAATAATAATACACACTGGAACACTGAGGAACTACAAGTACCAGCATAACCTAGATAATAATAATACACACTGGAACACTGAGGAACTACAAGTACCAGTATAACCTAGAAAATAATAATACACACTGGAACACTGAGGAACTACAAGTACCAGTATAACCTAGAGAATAATAACTACACACTGGAACACTGAGGAACTACAAGTACCAGTATAACCTAGATAATAATAATACACACTGGAACACTGAGGAACTACAAGTACCAGTATAACCTAGATAATAATAATACACACTGGAACACTGAGGAACTACAAGTACCAGTATAACCTAGAGAATAATAATACACACTGGAACACTGAGGAACTACAAGTACCAGCATAACCTAGATAATAATAACTACACACTGGAACACTGAGGAACTACAAGTACCAGTATAACCTAGATAATAATAATACACACTGGAACACTGAGGTACTACAAGTACCAGCATAACCTAGATAATAATAATACACACTGGAACACTGAGGAACTACAAGTACCAGTATAACCTAGATAATAATAATACACACTGGAACACTGAGGAACTACAAGTACCAGTATAACCTAGATAATAATAATACACACTGGAACACTGAGGAACTACAAGTACAAGTATAACCTAGATAATAATAATACACACTGGAACACTGAGGAACTACAAGTACCAGCATAACCTAGATAATAATAATACACACTGGAACACTGAGGAACTACAAGTACCAGCATAACCTAGATAATAATAATACACACTGGAACACTGAGGAACTACAAGTACCAGTATAACCTAGATAATAATAATACACACTGGAACACTGAGGAACTACAAGTACCAGCATAACCTAGATAATAATAATACACACTGGAACACTGAGGAACTACAAGTACCAGTATAACCTAGAAAATAATAATACACACTGGAACACTGAGGAACTACAAGTACCAGCATAACCTAGAGAATAATAATACACACTGGAACACTGAGGAACTACAAGTACCAGTATAACCTAGAAAATAATAATACACACTGGAACACTGAGGAACTACAAGTACCAGTATAACCTAGATAATAATAATACACACTGGGACACTGAGGAACTACAAGTACCAGTATAACCTAGAAAATAATAACTACACACTGGGACACTGAGGAACTACAAGTACCAGTATAACCTAGATAATAATAATACACACTGGAACACTGAGGAACTACAAGTACCAGTATAACCTAGATAATAATAATACACACTGGAACACTGAGGAACTACAAGTACCAGTATAACCTAGATAATAATAACTACACACTGGAACACTGAGGAACTACAAGTACCAGTATAACCTAGAAAATAATAATACACACTGGAACACTGAGGAACTACAAGTACCAGTATAACCTAGATAATAATAATACACACTGGAACACTGAGGAACTACAAGTACCAGTATAACCTAGATAATAATAATACACACTGGAACACTGAGGAACTACAAGTACCAGTATAACCTAGATAATAATAACTACACACTGGAACACTGAGGAACTACAAGTACCAGCATAACCTAGATAATAATAACTACACACTGGAACACTGAGGAACTACAAGTACCAGTATAACCTAGATAATAATAATACACACTGGAGCACTGAGGAACTACAAGTACCAGTATAACCTAGATAATAATAATAATACACACTGGAACACTGAGGAACTACAAGTACCAGTATAACCTAGATAATAATAACTACACACTGGAACACTGAGGAACTACAAGTACCAGTATAACCTAGAAAATAATAATACACACTGGAACACTGAGGAACTACAAGTACCAGTATAACCTAGATAATAATAATACACACTGGAACACTGAGGAACTACAAGTACCAGTATAACCTAGATAATAATAATACACACTGGAACACTGAGGAACTACAAGTACCAGTATAACCTAGATAATAATAATACACACTGGAACACTGAGGAACTACAAGTACCAGTATAACCTAGATAATAATAACTACACACTGGAACACTGAGGAACTACAAGTACCAGTATAACCTAGATAATAATAATACACACTGGAACACTGAGGAACTACAAGTACCAGTATAACCTAGATAATAATAATACACACTGGAACACTGAGGAACTACAAGTACCAGTATAACCTAGATAATAATAACTACACACTGGAACACTGAGGAACTACAAGTACCAGTATAACCTAGAAAATAATAATACACACTGGAACACTGAGGAACTACAAGTACCAGTATAACCTAGATAATAATAATACACACTGGAACACTGAGGAACTACAAGTACCAGTATAACCTAGATAATAATAATACACACTGGAACACTGAGGAACTACAAGTACCAGTATAACCTAGATAATAATAACTACACACTGGAACACTGAGGAACTACAAGTACCAGTATAACCTAGAAAATAATAATACACACTGGAACACTGAGGAACTACAAGTACCAGTATAACCTAGATAATAATAATACACACTGGAACACTGAGGAACTACAAGTACCAGTATAACCTAGATAATAATAATACACACTGGAACACTGAGGAACTACAAGTACCAGTATAACCTAGATAATAATAATACACACTGGAACACTGAGGTACTACAAGTACCAGTATAACCTAGATAATAATAATACACACTGGAACACTGAGGTACTACAAGTACCAGTATAACCTAGATAATAATAATACACACTGGAACACTGAGGTACTACAAGTACCAGCATAACCTAGATAATAATAATACACACTGGAACACTGAGGAACTACAAGTACCAGTATAACCTAGATAATAATAATACACACTGGAACACTGAGGAACTACAAGTACCAGCATAACCTAGATAATAATAATACACACTGGAACACTGAGGTACTACAAGTACCAGCATAACCTAGATAATAATAATACACACTGGAACACTGAGGAACTACAAGTACCAGTATAACCTAGATAATAATAATACACACTGGAACACTGAGGTACTACAAGTACCAGTATAACCTAGATAATAATAATACACACTGGAACACTGAGGTACTACAAGTACCAGTATAACCTAGATAATAATAATACACACTGGAACACTGAGGAACTACAAGTACCAGTATAACCTAGATAATAATAATACACACTGGAACACTGAGGAACTACAAGTACCAGCATAACCTAGAAAATAATAATACACACTGGAACACTGAGGAACTACAAGTACCAGTATAACCTAGATAATAATAATACACACTGGAACACTGAGGAACTACAAGTACCAGCATAACCTAGATAATAATAATACACACTGGAACACTGAGGTACTACAAGTACCAGTATAACCTAGATAATAATAATACACACTGGAACACTGAGGAACTACAAGTACCAGTATAACCTAGATAATAATAATAATACACACTGGAACACTGAGGAACTACAAGTACCAGTATAACCTAGATAATAATAATACACACTGGAACACTGAGGTACTACAAGTACCAGCATAACCTAGATAATAATAATACACACTGGAACACTGAGGTACTACAAGTACCAGTATAACCTAGAAAATAATAATACACACTGGAACACTGAGGAACTACAAGTACCAGTATAACCTAGATAATAATAATACACACTGGAACACTGAGGAACTACAAGTACCAGTATAACCTAGATAATAATAACTACACACTGGAACACTGAGGAACTACAAGTACCAGTATAACCTAGATAATAATAATACACACTGGAACACTGAGGAACTACAAGTACCAGTATAACCTAGATAATAATAATACACACTGGAACACTGAGGAACTACAAGTACCAGTATAACCTAGATAATAATAACTACACACTGGAACACTGAGGAACTACAAGTACCAGTATAACCTAGATAATAATAATACACACTGGAACACTGAGGAACTACAAGTACCAGTATAACCTAGATAATAATAATACACACTGGAACACTGAGGAACTACAAGTACCAGTATAACCTAGATAATAATAATACACACTGGAACACTGAGGAACTACAAGTACCAGTATAACCTAGATAATAATAATACACACTGGAACACTGAGGAACTACAAGTACCAGTATAACCTAGATAATAATAATACACACTGGAACACTGAGGTACTACAAGTACCAGTATAACCTAGATAATAATAATACACACTGGAACACTGAGGAACTACAAGTACCAGTATAACCTAGATAATAATAATACACACTGGAACACTGAGGTACTACAAGTACCAGTATAACCTAGATAATAATAATACACACTGGAACACTGAGGAACTACAAGTACCAGTATAACCTAGATAATAATAACTACACACTGGAACACTGAGGAACTACAAGTACCAGCATAACCTAGATAATAATAATACACACTGGAACACTGAGGTACTACAAGTACCAGTATAACCTAGAAAATAATAATACACACTGGAACACTGAGGAACTACAAGTACCAGTATAACCTAGATAATAATAATACACACTGGAACACTGAGGTACTACAAGTACCAGCATAACCTAGATAATAATAATACACACTGGAACACTGAGGTACTACAAGTACCAGTATAACCTAGAAAATAATAATACACACTGGAACACTGAGGAACTACAAGTACCAGTATAACCTAGATAATAATAATACACACTGGAACACTGAGGAACTACAAGTACCAGTATAACCTAGATAATAATAATACACACTGGAACACTGAGGAACTACAAGTACCAGTATAACCTAGATAATAATAACTACACACTGGAACACTGAGGAACTACAAGTACCAGTATAACCTAGATAATAATAATACACACTGGAACACTGAGGAACTACAAGTACCAGTATAACCTAGATAATAATAATACACACTGGAACACTGAGGAACTACAAGTACCAGTATAACCTAGATAATAATAACTACACACTGGAACACTGAGGAACTACAAGTACCAGTATAACCTAGATAATAATAATACACACTGGAACACTGAGGAACTACAAGTACCAGTATAACCTAGATAATAATAATACACACTGGAACACTGAGGAACTACAAGTACCAGTATAACCTAGATAATAATAATACACACTGGAACACTGAGGAACTACAAGTACCAGCATAACCTAGATAATAATAATACACACTGGAACACTGAGGTACTACAAGTACCAGTATAACCTAGATAATAATAATACACACTGGAACACTGAGGAACTACAAGTACCAGTATAACCTAGATAATAATAATACACACTGGAACACTGAGGAACTACAAGTACCAGTATAACCTAGATAATAATAATACACACTGGAACACTGAGGTACTACAAGTACCAGTATAACCTAGATAATAATAATACACACTGGAACACTGAGGAACTACAAGTACCAGTATAACCTAGATAATAATAATACACACTGGAACACTGAGGTACTACAAGTACCAGTATAACCTAGATAATAATAATACACACTGGAACACTGAGGTACTACAAGTACCAGTATAACCTAGATAATAATAATACACACTGGAACACTGAGGTACTACAAGTACCAGTATAACCTAGATAATAATAATACACACTGGAACACTGAGGAACTACAAGTACCAGTATAACCTAGATAATAATAATACACACTGGAACACTGAGGAACTACAAGTACCAGTATAACCTAGAGAATAATAATACACACTGGAACACTGAGGAACTACAAGTACCAGTATAACCTAGATAATAATAATACACACTGGAACACTGAGGAACTACAAGTACCAGTATAACCTAGATAATAATAATACACACTGGAACACTGAGGAACTACAAGTACCAGTATAACCTAGATAATAATAATACACACTGGAACACTGAGGAACTACAAGTACCAGTATAACCTAGATAATAATAATACACACTGGAACACTGAGGAACTACAAGTACCAGTATAACCTAGATAATAATAATACACACTGGAACACTGAGGAACTACAAGTACCAGTATAACCTAGATAATAATAATAATACACACTGGAACACTGAGGAACTACAAGTACCAGCATAACCTAGATAATAATAACTACACACTGGAACACTGAGGAACTACAAGTACCAGTATAACCTAGATAATAATAATACACACTGGAACACTGAGGAACTACAAGTACCAGTATAACCTAGAGAATAATAATACACACTGGAACACTGAGGAACTACAAGTACCAGTATAACCTAGATAATAATAATACACACTGGAACACTGAGGTACTACAAGTACCAGTATAACCTAGATAATAATAATACACACTGGAACACTGAGGAACTACAAGTACCAGTATAACCTAGATAATAATAATACACACTGGAACACTGAGGAACTACAAGTACCAGTATAACCTAGATAATAATAACACACACTGGAACACTGAGGAACTACAAGTACCAGTATAACCTAGATAATAATAATAATACACACTGGAACACTGAGGAACTACAAGTACCAGCATAACCTAGATAATAATAATACACACTGGAACACTGAGGAACTACAAGTACCAGTATAACCTAGATAATAATAATACACACTGGAACACTGAGGAACTACAAGCACCAGTATAACCTAGATAATAATAATACACACTGGAACACTGAGGAACTACAAGTACCAGTATAACCTAGATAATAATAATACACACTGGAACACTGAGGAACTACAAGTACCAGTATAACCTAGAAAATAATAATACACACTGGAACACTGAGGAACTACAAGTACCAGTATAACCTAGAGAATAATAATACACACTGGAACACTGAGGTACTACAAGTACCAGTATAACCTAGATAATAATAATACACACTGGAACACTGAGGTACTACAAGTACCAGTATAACCTAGATAATAATAATACACACTGGAACACTGAGGAACTATAAGTACCAGTATAACCTAGATAATAATAATACACACTGGAACACTGAGGAACTACAAGTACCAGCATAACCTAGATAATAATAATAATACACACTGGAACACTGAGGAACTACAAGTACCAGCATAACCTAGATAATAATAATACACACTGGAACACTGAGGTACTACAAGTACCAGTATAACCTAGATAATAATAATACACACTGGAACACTGAGGAACTACAAGTACCAGTATAACCTAGATAATAATAATACACACTGGAACACTGAGGTACTACAAGTACCAGTATAACCTAGATAATAATAATACACACTGGAACACTGAGGTACTACAAGTACCAGTATAACCTAGATAATAATAATACACACTGGAACACTGAGGAACTACAAGTACCAGTATAACCTAGATAATAATAATACACACTGGAACACTGAGGAACTACAAGTACCAGTATAACCTAGATAATAATAATACACACTGGAACACTGAGGAACTACAAGTACCAGTATAACCTAGATAATAATAATACACACTGGAACACTGAGGAACTACAAGTACCAGTATAACCTAGATAATAATAATACACACTGGAACACTGAGGAACTACAAGTACCAGTATAACCTAGATAATAATAATACACACTGGAACACTGAGGAACTACAAGTACCAGCATAACCTAGATAATAATAATACACACTGGAACACTGAGGTACTACAAGTACCAGTATAACCTAGATAATAATAATAATACACACTGGAACACTGAGGAACTACAAGTACCAGTATAACCTAGATAATAATAATACACACTGGAACACTGAGGAACTACAAGTACCAGTATAACCTAGATAATAATAATACACACTGGAACACTGAGGAACTACAAGTACCAGTATAACCTAGATAATAATAATACACACTGGAACACTGAGGAACTACAAGTACCAGCATAACCTAGATAATAATAATACACACTGGAACACTGAGGTACTACAAGTACCAGTATAACCTAGATAATAATAATACACACTGGAACACTGAGGAACTACAAGTACCAGTATAACCTAGATAATAATAATACACACTGGAACACTGAGGAACTACAAGTACCAGTATAACCTAGATAATAATAATACACACTGGAACACTGAGGAACTACAAGTACCAGTATAACCTAGATAATAATAATACACACTGGAACACTGAGGAACTACAAGTACCAGTATAACCTAGATAATAATAATACACACTGGAACACTGAGGAACTACAAGTACCAGTATAACCTAGATAATAATAATACACACTGGAACACTGAGGAACTACAAGTACCAGTATAACCTAGATAATAATAACTACACACTGGAACACTGAGGTACTACAAGTACCAGTATAACCTAGATAATAATAATACACACTGGGACACTGAGGAACTACAAGTACCAGTATAACCTAGATAATAATAACTACACACTGGAACACTGAGGAACTACAAGTACCAGTATAACCTAGATAATAATAATACACACTGGAACACTGAGGAACTACAAGTACCAGTATAACCTAGATAATAATAATACACACTGGAACACTGAGGAACTACAAGTACCAGTATAACCTAGATAATAATAATACACACTGGAACACTGAGGTACTACAAGTACCAGTATAACCTAGATAATAATAATAATACACACTGGAACACTGAGGAACTACAAGTACCAGTATAACCTAGATAATAATAATACACACTGGAACACTGAGGAACTACAAGTACCAGTATAACCTAGATAATAATAATACACACTGGAACACTGAGGAACTACAAGTACCAGTATAACCTAGATAATAATAATACACACTGGAACACTGAGGAACTACAAGTACCAGTATAACCTAGATAATAATAATACACACTGGAACACTGAGGTACTACAAGTACCAGTATAACCTAGATAATAATAATACACACTGGAACACTGAGGAACTACAAGTACCAGTATAACCTAGATAATAATAATACACACTGGAACACTGAGGAACTACAAGTACCAGTATAACCTAGATAATAATAATACACACTGGAACACTGAGGAACTACAAGTACCAGTATAACCTAGATAATAATAATACACACTGGAACACTGAGGAACTACAAGTACCAGTATAACCTAGATAATAATAATACACACTGGAACACTGAGGAACTACAAGTACCAGTATAACCTAGATAATAATAATACACACTGGAACACTGAGGAACTACAAGTATCAGTATAACCTAGATAATAATAATACACACTGGAACACTGAGGAACTACAAGTACCAGTATAACCTAGAGAATAATAATACACACTGGAACACTGAGGAACTACAAGTACCAGTATAACCTAGATAATAATAATACACGCTGGAACACTGAGGTACTACAAGTACCAGTATAACCTAGATAATAATAATACACACTGGAATACTGAGGAACTACAAGTACCAGTATAACCTAGATAATAATAATACACACTGGAACACTGAGGAACTACAAGTACCAGTATAACCTAGATAATAATAATACACACTGGAATACTGAGGAACTACAAGTACCAGCATAACCTAGATAATAATAATACACACTGGAACACTGAGGAACTACAAGTACCAGTATAACCTAGATAATAATAATACACACTGGAACACTGAGGAACTACAAGTACCAGTATAACCTAGATAATAATAACTACACACTGGAACACTGAGGAACTACAAGTACCAGTATAACCTAGATAATAATAATACACACTGGAACACTGAGGTACTACAAGTACCAGTATAACCTAGATAATAATAATACACACTGGAACACTGAGGTACTACAAGTACCAGTATAACCTAGAAAATAATAATACACACTGGAACACTGAGGTACTACAAGTACCAGTATAACCTAGATAATAATAATACACACTGGAACACTGAGGAACTACAAGTACCAGTATAACCTAGATAATAATAATACACACTGGAACACTGAGGAACTACAAGTACCAGTATAACCTAGATAATAATAATACACACTGGAACACTGAGGAACTACAAGTACCAGTATAACCTAGATAATAATAATACACACTGGAACACTGAGGAACTACAAGTACCAGCATAACCTAGATAATAATAATACACACTGGAACACTGAGGAACTACAAGTACCAGTATAACCTAGATAATAATAACTACACACTGGAACACTGAGGAACTACAAGTACCAGTATAACCTAGAAAATAATAATACACACTGGAACACTGAGGAACTACAAGTACCAGTATAACCTAGATAATAATAATACACACTGGAACACTGAGGAACTACAAGTACCAGCATAACCTAGATAATAATAATACACACTGGAACACTGAGGAACTACAAGTACCAGTATAACCTAGATAATAATAATACACACTGGAACACTGAGGAACTACAAGTACCAGCATAACCTAGATAATAATAATACACACTGGAACACTGAGGAACTACAAGTACCAGTATAACCTAGATAATAATAATACACACTGGAACACTGAGGAACTACAAGTACCAGTATAACCTAGATAATAATAATAATAATACACACTGGAACACTGAGGAACTACAAGTACCAGTATAACCTAGAAAATAATAATACACACTGGAACACTGAGGAACTACAAGTACCAGTATAACCTAGATAATAATAATACACACTGGAACACTGAGGAACTACAAGTACCAGTATAACCTAGATAATAATAATAATAATACACACTGGAACACTGAGGAACTACAAGTACCAGTATAACCTAGAAAATAATAATACACACTGGAACACTGAGGAACTACAAGTACCAGTATAACCTAGATAATAATAATACACACTGGAACACTGAGGTACTACAAGTACCAGTATAACCTAGATAATAATAATACACACTGGAACACTGAGGAACTACAAGTACCAGTATAACCTAGATAATAATAATACACACTGGAACACTGAGGAACTACAAGTACCAGTATAACCTAGATAATAATAATACACACTGGAACACTGAGGAACTACAAGTACCAGTATAACCTAGATAATAATAATACACACTGGAACACTGAGGAACTACAAGTACCAGTATAACCTAGATAATAATAATACACACTGGAACACTGAGGAACTACAAGTACCAGTATAACCTAGAAAATAATAATACACACTGGAACACTGAGGAACTACAAGTACCAGTATAACCTAGATAATAATAATACACACTGGAGCACTGAGGAACTACAAGTACCAGCATAACCTAGATAATAATAATACACACTGGAACACTGAGGTACTACAAGTACCAGTATAACCTAGATAATAATAATACACACTGGAACACTGAGGAACTACAAGTACCAGTATAACCTAGATAATAATAATAATACACACTGGAACACTGAGGAACTACAAGTACCAGTATAACCTAGATAATAATAATACACACTGGAACACTGAGGAACTACAAGTACCAGTATAACCTAGATAATAATAATACACACTGGAACACTGAGGAACTACAAGTACCAGTATAACCTAGAAAATAATAATACACACTGGAACACTGAGGTACTACAAGTACCAGCATAACCTAGAAAATAATAATACACACTGGAACACTGAGGAACTACAAGTACCAGTATAACCTAGAAAATAATAATACACACTGGAACACTGAGGAACTACAAGTACCAGTATAACCTAGATAATAATAATACACACTGGAACACTGAGGTACTACAAGTACCAGTATAACCTAGAAAATAATAATACACACTGGAACACTGAGGAACTACAAGTACCAGTATAACCTAGAAAATAATAATACACACTGGAACACTGAGGAACTACAAGTACCAGTATAACCTAGATAATAATAATACACACTGGAACACTGAGGAACTACAAGTACCAGCATAACCTAGAGAATAATAATACACACTGGAACACTGAGGAACTACAAGTACCAGCATAACCTAGATAATAATAATACACACTGGAACACTGAGGAACTACAAGTACCAGTATAACCTAGATAATAATAATACACACTGGAACACTGAGGAACTACAAGTACCAGCATAACCTAGATAATAATAATACACACTGGAACACTGAGGAACTACAAGTACCAGTATAACCTAGATAATAATAATACACACTGGAACACTGAGGAACTACAAGTACCAGCATAACCTAGATAATAATAATACACACTGGAACACTGAGGAACTACAAGTACCAGTATAACCTAGATAATAATAATACACACTGGAGCACTGAGGTACTACAAGTACCAGTATAACCTAGATAATAATAATACACACTGGAACACTGAGGTACTACAAGTACCAGTATAACCTAGATAATAATAATACACACTGGAACACTGAGGAACTACAAGTACCAGTATAACCTAGATAATAATAATACACACTGGAACACTGAGGAACTACAAGTACCAGTATAACCTAGATAATAATAATACACACTGGAACACTGAGGTACTACAAGTACCAGTATAACCTAGATAATAATAATACACACTGGAACACTGAGGAACTACAAGTACCAGTATAACCTAGATAATAATAATACACACTGGAACACTGAGGAACTACAAGTACCAGTATAACCTAGATAATAATAATACACACTGGAACACTGAGGTACTACAAGTACCAGCATAACCTAGATAATAATAATACACACTGGAACACTGAGGAACTACAAGTACCAGTATAACCTAGATAATAATAACTACACACTGGAACACTGAGGAACTACAAGTACCAGTATAACCTAGAAAATAATAACTACACACTGGAACACTGAGGAACTACAAGTACCAGTATAACCTAGATAATAATAATACACACTGGAACACTGAGGAACTACAAGTACCAGTATAACCTAGATAATAATAATACACACTGGAACACTGAGGAACTACAAGTACCAGTATAACCTAGAGAATAATAATACACACTGGAACACTGAGGAACTACAAGTACCAGCATAACCTAGATAATAATAATACACACTGGAACACTGAGGAACTACAAGTACCAGCATAACCTAGATAATAATAATACACACTGGAACACTGAGGAACTACAAGTACCAGTATAACCTAGAGAATAATAACTACACACTGGAACACTGAGGAACTACAAGTACCAGTATAACCTAGAGAATAATAATACACACTGGAAAACTGAGGAACTACAAGTACCAGTATAACCTAGAGAATAATAATACACACTGGAACACTGAGGAACTACAAGTACCAGTATAACCTAGATAATAATAATACACACTGGAACACTGAGGAACTACAAGTACCAGTATAACCTAGATAATAATAACTACACACTGGAACACTGAGGTACTACAAGTACCAGTATAACCTAGATAATAATAACTACACACTGGAACACTGAGGAACTACAAGTACCAGTATAACCTAGATAATAATAATACACACTGGAACACTGAGGTACTACAAGTACCAGTATAACCTAGAGAATAATAATACACACTGGAACACTGAGGAACTACAAGTACCAGCATAACCTAGATAATAATAATACACGCTGGAACACTGAGGAACTACAAGTACCAGCATAACCTAGATAATAATAATACACGCTGGAACACTGAGGTACTACAAGTACCAGCATAACCTAGATAATAATAATACACACTGGAACACTGAGGAACTACAAGTACCAGTATAACCTAGAAAATAATAATACACACTGGAACACTGAGGTACTACAAGTACCAGTATAACCTAGATAATAATAATACACACTGGAACACTGAGGTACTACAAGTACCAGTATAACCTAGATAATAATAATACACGCTGGAACACTGAGGAACTACAAGTACCAGTATAACCTAGATAATAATAATACACACTGGAACACTGAGGAACTACAAGTACCAGCATAACCTAGATAATAATAATACACACTGGAACACTGAGGAACTACAAGTACCAGTATAACCTAGAAAATAATAATACACACTGGAACACTGAGGAACTACAAGTACCAGTATAACCTAGATAATAATAATACACACTGGAACAATGAGGAACTACAAGTACCAGTATAACCTAGATAATAATAATACACACTGGAACACTGAGGAACTACAAGTACCAGTATAACCTAGATAATAATAATACACACTGGAACAATGAGGAACTACAAGTACCAGTATAACCTAGAAAATAATAATACACACTGGAACACTGAGGAACTACAAGTACCAGTATAACCTAGATAATAATAATACACACTGGAACACTGAGGAACTACAAGTACCAGTATAACCTAGATAATATTAATACACACTGGAACACTGAGGAACTACAAGTACCAGTATAACCTAGATAATAATAATACACACTGGAACACTGAGGAACTACAAGTACCAGTATAACCTAGATAATAATAATACACACTGGAACACTGAGGAACTACAAGTACCAGTATAACATAGATAATAATAATACACACTGGAACACTGAGGAACTACAAGTACCAGTATAACCTAGAAAATAATAATACACACTGGAACACTGAGGAACTACAAGTACCAGTATAACCTAGATAATAATAATACACACTGGAACACTGAGGTACTACAAGTACCAGCATAACCTAGATAATAATAATACACACTGGAACACTGAGGAACTACAAGTACCAGCATAACCTAGATAATAATAATACACACTGGAACACTGAGGTACTACAAGTACCAGCATAACCTAGATAATAATAATACACACTGGAACACTGAGGAACTACAAGTACCAGTATAACCTAGATAATAATAATACACACTGGAACACTGAGGAACTACAAGTACCAGCATAACCTAGATAATAATAATACACACTGGAACACTGAGGAACTACAAGTACCAGTATAACCTAGATAATAATAATACACACTGGAACACTGAGGAACTACAAGTACCAGTATAACCTAGATAATAATAATACACACTGGAACACTGAGGAACTACAAGTACCAGTATAACCTAGATAATAATAATACACACTGGAACACTGAGGAACTACAAGTACCAGTATAACCTAGATAATAATAATACACACTGGAACACTGAGGAACTACAAGTACCAGTATAACCTAGATAATAATAATACACACTGGAACACTGAGGAACTACAAGTACCAGTATAACCTAGATAATAATAATACACACTGGAACACTGAGGAACTACAAGTACCAGTATAACCTAGATAATAATAATACACACTGGGACACTGAGGAACTACAAGTACCAGTATAACCTAGATAATAATAATACACACTGGAACACTGAGGAACTACAAGTACCAGTATAACCTAGATAATAATAATACACACTGGAGCACTGAGGAACTACAAGTACCAGTATAACCTAGATAATAATAATACACACTGGAACACTGAGGAACTACAAGTACCAGCATAACCTAGATAATAATAATACACACTGGAACACTGAGGTACTACAAGTACCAGTATAACCTAGATAATAATAATACACACTGGAACACTGAGGAACTACAAGTACCAGTATAACCTAGATAATAATAATACACACTGGAACACTGAGGAACTACAAGTACCAGTATAACCTAGATAATAATAATACACACTGGAACACTGAGGAACTACAAGTACCAGTATAACCTAGATAATAATAATACACACTGGAACACTGAGGAACTACAAGTACCAGTATAACCTAGATAATAATAATACACACTGGGACACTGAGGAACTACAAGTACCAGTATAACCTAGATAATAATAATACACACTGGAACACTGAGGAACTACAAGTACCAGTATAACCTAGAAAATAATAATACACACTGGAACACTGAGGAACTACAAGTACCAGTATAACCTAGATAATAATAATACACACTGGAGCACTGAGGAACTACAAGTACCAGCATAACCTAGATAATAATAATACACACTGGAACACTGAGGTACTACAAGTACCAGTATAACCTAGATAATAATAATACACACTGGAACACTGAGGAACTACAAGTACCAGTATAACCTAGATAATAATAATACACACTGGAACACTGAGGAACTACAAGTACCAGTATAACCTAGAAAATAATAATACACACTGGAACACTGAGGTACTACAAGTACCAGCATAACCTAGAAAATAATAATACACACTGGAACACTGAGGAACTACAAGTACCAGTATAACCTAGATAATAATAATACACACTGGAGCACTGAGGTACTACAAGTACCAGTATAACCTAGATAATAATAATACACACTGGAACACTGAGGTACTACAAGTACCAGTATAACCTAGAAAATAATAATACACACTGGAACACTGAGGAACTACAAGTACCAGTATAACCTAGAAAATAATAATACACACTGGAACACTGAGGAACTACAAGTACCAGTATAACCTAGATAATAATAATACACACTGGAACACTGAGGAACTACAAGTACCAGCATAACCTAGAGAATAATAATACACACTGGAACACTGAGGAACTACAAGTACCAGTATAACCTAGATAATAATAATACACGCTGGAACACTGAGGTACTACAAGTACCAGTATAACCTAGATAATAATAATACACACTGGAACACTGAGGAACTACAAGTACCAGTATAACCTAGATAATAATAATACACACTGGAACACTGAGGAACTACAAGTACCAGTATAACCTAGATAATAATAATACACACTGGAACACTGAGGAACTACAAGTACCAGTATAACCTAGATAATAATAACTACACACTGGAACACTGAGGAACTACAAGTACCAGTATAACCTAGATAATAATAATACACACTGGAACACTGAGGAACTACAAGTACCAGCATAACCTAGATAATAATAATACACACTGGAACACTGAGGAACTACAAGTACCAGTATAACCTAGAAAATAATAATACACACTGGAACACTGAGGAACTACAAGTACCAGTATAACCTAGATAATAATAATACACACTGGAACACTGAGGAACTACAAGTACCAGTATAACCTAGATAATATTAATACACACTGGAACACTGAGGAACTACAAGTACCAGTATAACCTAGATAATAATAATACACACTGGAACACTGAGGAACTACAAGTACCAGTATAACCTAGATAATAATAATACACACTGGAACACTGAGGAACTACAAGTACCAGTATAACATAGATAATAATAATACACACTGGAACACTGAGGAACTACAAGTACCAGTATAACCTAGAAAATAATAATACACACTGGAACACTGAGGAACTACAAGTACCAGTATAACCTAGATAATAATAATACACACTGGAACACTGAGGTACTACAAGTACCAGCATAACCTAGATAATAATAATACACACTGGAACACTGAGGAACTACAAGTACCAGCATAACCTAGATAATAATAATACACACTGGAACACTGAGGTACTACAAGTACCAGCATAACCTAGATAATAATAATACACACTGGAACACTGAGGAACTACAAGTACCAGTATAACCTAGATAATAATAATACACACTGGAACACTGAGGAACTACAAGTACCAGCATAACCTAGATAATAATAATACACACTGGAACACTGAGGAACTACAAGTACCAGTATAACCTAGATAATAATAATACACACTGGAACACTGAGGAACTACAAGTACCAGTATAACCTAGATAATAATAATACACACTGGAACACTGAGGAACTACAAGTACCAGTATAACCTAGATAATAATAATACACACTGGAACACTGAGGAACTACAAGTACCAGTATAACCTAGATAATAATAATACACACTGGAACACTGAGGAACTACAAGTACCAGTATAACCTAGATAATAATAATACACACTGGAACACTGAGGAACTACAAGTACCAGTATAACCTAGATAATAATAATACACACTGGAACACTGAGGAACTACAAGTACCAGTATAACCTAGATAATAATAATACACACTGGGACACTGAGGAACTACAAGTACCAGTATAACCTAGATAATAATAATACACACTGGAACACTGAGGAACTACAAGTACCAGTATAACCTAGATAATAATAATACACACTGGAGCACTGAGGAACTACAAGTACCAGTATAACCTAGATAATAATAATACACACTGGAACACTGAGGAACTACAAGTACCAGCATAACCTAGATAATAATAATACACACTGGAACACTGAGGTACTACAAGTACCAGTATAACCTAGATAATAATAATACACACTGGAACACTGAGGAACTACAAGTACCAGTATAACCTAGATAATAATAATACACACTGGAACACTGAGGAACTACAAGTACCAGTATAACCTAGATAATAATAATACACACTGGAACACTGAGGAACTACAAGTACCAGTATAACCTAGATAATAATAATACACACTGGAACACTGAGGAACTACAAGTACCAGTATAACCTAGATAATAATAATACACACTGGGACACTGAGGAACTACAAGTACCAGTATAACCTAGATAATAATAATACACACTGGAACACTGAGGAACTACAAGTACCAGTATAACCTAGAAAATAATAATACACACTGGAACACTGAGGAACTACAAGTACCAGTATAACCTAGATAATAATAATACACACTGGAGCACTGAGGAACTACAAGTACCAGCATAACCTAGATAATAATAATACACACTGGAACACTGAGGTACTACAAGTACCAGTATAACCTAGATAATAATAATACACACTGGAACACTGAGGAACTACAAGTACCAGTATAACCTAGATAATAATAATACACACTGGAACACTGAGGAACTACAAGTACCAGTATAACCTAGAAAATAATAATACACACTGGAACACTGAGGTACTACAAGTACCAGCATAACCTAGAAAATAATAATACACACTGGAACACTGAGGAACTACAAGTACCAGTATAACCTAGATAATAATAATACACACTGGAGCACTGAGGTACTACAAGTACCAGTATAACCTAGAAAATAATAATACACACTGGAACACTGAGGAACTACAAGTACCAGTATAACCTAGATAATAATAATACACACTGGAACACTGAGGTACTACAAGTACCAGTATAACCTAGAAAATAATAATACACACTGGAACACTGAGGAACTACAAGTACCAGTATAACCTAGAAAATAATAATACACACTGGAACACTGAGGAACTACAAGTACCAGTATAACCTAGATAATAATAATACACACTGGAACACTGAGGTACTACAAGTACCAGTATAACCTAGAAAATAATAATACACACTGGAACACTGAGGAACTACAAGTACCAGTATAACCTAGAAAATAATAATACACACTGGAACACTGAGGAACTACAAGTACCAGTATAACCTAGATAATAATAATACACACTGGAACACTGAGGAACTACAAGTACCAGCATAACCTAGAGAATAATAATACACACTGGAACACTGAGGAACTACAAGTACCAGTATAACCTAGATAATAATAATACACGCTGGAACACTGAGGTACTACAAGTACCAGTATAACCTAGATAATAATAATACACACTGGAACACTGAGGAACTACAAGTACCAGTATAACCTAGATAATAATAATACACACTGGAACACTGAGGAACTACAAGTACCAGTATAACCTAGATAATAATAATACACACTGGAACACTGAGGAACTACAAGTACCAGTATAACCTAGATAATAATAACTACACACTGGAACACTGAGGAACTACAAGTACCAGTATAACCTAGATAATAATAATACACACTGGAACACTGAGGAACTACAAGTACCAGCATAACCTAGATAATAATAATACACACTGGAACACTGAGGAACTACAAGTACCAGTATAACCTAGATAATAATAATACACACTGGAACACTGAGGAACTACAAGTACCAGCATAACCTAGATAATAATAATACACACTGGAACACTGAGGAACTACAAGTACCAGTATAACCTAGATAATAATAATACACACTGGAACACTGAGGAACTACAAGTACCAGTATAACCTAGATAATAATAATACACACTGGAACACTGAGGAACTACAAGTACCAGTATAACCTAGATAATAATAATAATACACACTGGAACACTGAGGTACTACAAGTACCAGCATAACCTAGATAATAATAATACACACTGGAACACTGAGGAACTACAAGTACCAGTATAACCTAGATAATAATAATACACACTGGAACACTGAGGAACTACAAGTACCAGTATAACCTAGAAAATAATAATACACACTGGAACACTGAGGAACTACAAGTACCAGCATAACCTAGATAATAATAATACACACTGGAACACTGAGGAACTACAAGTACCAGCATAACCTAGATAATAATAATACACACTGGAACACTGAGGAACTACAAGTACCAGTATAACCTAGATAATAATAATACACACTGGGACACTGAGGAACTACAAGTACCAGTATAACCTAGATAATAATAATACACACTGGAACACTGAGGAACTACAAGTACCAGCATAACCTAGAGAATAATAATACACACTGGAACACTGAGGAACTACAAGTACCAGTATAACCTAGATAATAATAATACACACTGGAACACTGAGGAACTACAAGTACCAGTATAACCTAGAAAATAATAATACACACTGGAACACTGAGGAACTACAAGTACCAGCATAACCTAGATAATAATAATACACACTGGAGCACTGAGGTACTACAAGTACCAGTATAACCTAGATAATAATAATACACACTGGAACACTGAGGAACTACAAGTACCAGTATAACCTAGATAATAATAATACACACTGGAACACTGAGGTACTACAAGTACCAGTATAACCTAGAAAATAATAATACACACTGGAACACTGAGGAACTACAAGTACCAGTATAACCTAGATAATAATAATACACACTGGAACACTGAGGAACTACAAGTACCAGTATAACCTAGATAATAATAATACACACTGGAACACTGAGGAACTACAAGTACCAGTATAACCTAGATAATAATAATACACACTGGAACACTGAGGTACTACAAGTACCAGTATAACCTAGATAATAATAATACACACTGGAACACTGAGGAACTACAAGTACCAGTATAACCTAGATAATAATAATACACACTGGAACACTGAGGAACTACAAGTACCAGTATAACCTAGATAATAATAATACACACTGGAACACTGAGGTACTACAAGTACCAGCATAACCTAGATAATAATAATACACACTGGAACACTGAGGAACTACAAGTACCAGTATAACCTAGATAATAATAACTACACACTGGAACACTGAGGAACTACAAGTACCAGTATAACCTAGAAAATAATAACTACACACTGGAACACTGAGGAACTACAAGTACCAGTATAACCTAGATAATAATAATACACACTGGAACACTGAGGAACTACAAGTACCAGTATAACCTAGATAATAATAATACACACTGGAACACTGAGGAACTACAAGTACCAGTATAACCTAGATAATAATAATACACACTGGAACACTGAGGAACTACAAGTACCAGCATAACCTAGATAATAATAATACACACTGGAACACTGAGGAACTACAAGTACCAGCATAACCTAGATAATAATAATACACACTGGAACACTGAGGAACTACAAGTACCAGCATAACCTAGAGAATAATAACTACACACTGGAACACTGAGGAACTACAAGTACCAGTATAACCTAGAGAATAATAATACACACTGGAAAACTGAGGAACTACAAGTACCAGTATAACCTAGAGAATAATAATACACACTGGAACACTGAGGAACTACAAGTACCAGTATAACCTAGATAATAATAACTACACACTGGAACACTGAGGAACTACAAGTACCAGTATAACCTAGATAATAATAATACACGCTGGAACACTGAGGTACTACAAGTACCAGTATAACCTAGAGAATAATAATACACGCTGGAACACTGAGGAACTACAAGTACCAGCATAACCTAGATAATAATAATACACGCTGGAACACTGAGGAACTACAAGTACCAGCATAACCTAGATAATAATAATACACGCTGGAACACTGAGGTACTACAAGTACCAGTATAACCTAGATAATAATAATACACGCTGGAACACTGAGGTACTACAAGTACCAGTATAACCTAGATAATAATAATACACGCTGGAACACTGAGGAACTACAAGTACCAGCATAACCTAGATAATAATAATACACACTGGAACACTGAGGAACTACAAGTACCAGTATAACCTAGAAAATAATAATACACACTGGAACACTGAGGAACTACAAGTACCAGTATAACCTAGATAATAATAATACACACTGGAACACTGAGGAACTACAAGTACCAGTATAACCTAGATAATAATAATACACACTGGAACACTGAGGAACTACAAGTACCAGTATAACCTAGATAATAATAATACACACTGGAACACTGAGGAACTACAAGTACCAGTATAACCTAGAAAATAATAATACACACTGGAACACTGAGGAACTACAAGTACCAGTATAACCTAGATAATAATAATACACACTGGAACACTGAGGAACTACAAGTACCAGTATAACCTAGATAATATTAATACACACTGGAACACTGAGGAACTACAAGTACCAGTATAACCTAGATAATAATAATACACACTGGAACACTGAGGAACTACAAGTACCAGTATAACCTAGAAAATAATAATACACACTGGAACACTGAGGAACTACAAGTACCAGTATAACCTAGATAATAATAATACACACTGGAACACTGAGGTACTACAAGTACCAGCATAACCTAGATAATAATAATACACACTGGAACACTGAGGAACTACAAGTACCAGCATAACCTAGATAATAATAATACACACTGGAACACTGAGGTACTACAAGTACCAGCATAACCTAGATAATAATAATACACACTGGAACACTGAGGAACTACAAGTACCAGTATAACCTAGATAATAATAATACACACTGGAACACTGAGGAACTACAAGTACCAGTATAACCTAGATAATAATAATACACACTGGAACACTGAGGAACTACAAGTACCAGTATAACCTAGAAAATAATAATACACACTGGAACACTGAGGAACTACAAGTACCAGTATAACCTAGATAATAATAACTACACACTGGAACACTGAGGAACTACAAGTACCAGTATAACCTAGATAATAATAATACACACTGGAACACTGAGGAACTACAAGTACCAGTATAACCTAGATAATAATAACTACACACTGGAACACTGAGGAACTACAAGTACCAGTATAACCTAGATAATAATAATACACACTGGAACACTGAGGAACTACAAGTACCAGTATAACCTAGATAATAATAATACACACTGGAACACTGAGGAACTACAAGTACCAGTATAACCTAGATAATAATAATACACACTGGAACACTGAGGTACTACAAGTACCAGCATAACCTAGATAATAATAATACACACTGGAACACTGAGGAACTACAAGTACCAGCATAACCTAGATAATAATAACTACACACTGGAACACTGAGGAACTACAAGTACCAGTATAACCTAGATAATAATAATACACACTGGAACACTGAGGAACTACAAGTACCAGTATAACCTAGATAATAATAATACACACTGGAACACTGAGGAACTACAAGTACCAGTATAACCTAGATAATAATAATACACACTGGAACACTGAGGAACTACAAGTACCAGTATAACCTAGATAATAATAATACACACTGGAACACTGAGGAACTACAAGTACCAGTATAACCTAGATAATAATAATACACGCTGGAACACTGAGGAACTACAAGTACCAGCATAACCTAGATAATAATAATACACGCTGGAACACTGAGGAACTACAAGTACCAGTATAACCTAGATAATAATAATACACACTGGAACACTGAGGAACTACAAGTACCAGTATAACCTAGATAATAATAATACACGCTGGAACACTGAGGAACTACAAGTACCAGTATAACCTAGATAATAATAATACACACTGGAACACTGAGGAACTACAAGTACCAGTATAACCTAGAAAATAATAATACACACTGGAACACTGAGGAACTACAAGTACCAGAATAACCTAGATAATAATAATACACACTGGAACACTGAGGAACTACAAGTACCAGCATAACCTAGATAATAATAATATACACTGGAACACTGAGGAACTACAAGTACCAGTATAACCTAGATAATAATAATACACACTGGAACACTGAGGAACTACAAGTACCAGCATAACCTAGATAATAATAATACACACTGGAACACTGAGGAACTACAAGTACCAGCATAACCTAGAAAATAATAATACACACTGGAACACTGAGGAACTACAAGTACCAGCATAACCTAGATAATAATAATACACACTGGAACACTGAGGAACTACAAGTACCAGTATAACCTAGATAATAATAATACACACTGGAACACTGAGGAACTACAAGTACCAGTATAACCTAGATAATAATAATACACACTGGAACACTGAGGAACTACAAGTACCAGTATAACCTAGATAATAATAATACACACTGGAACACTGAGGAACTACAAGTACCAGTATAACCTAGATAATAATAATACACACTGGAACACTGAGGTACTACAAGTACCAGCATAACCTAGATAATAATAATACACACTGGAACACTGAGGAACTACAAGTACCAGTATAACCTAGATAATAATAATACACACTGGAACACTGAGGTACTACAAGTACCAGTATAACCTAGATAATAATAATACACACTGGAACACTGAGGAACTACAAGTACCAGTATAACCTAGATAATAATAATACACACTGGAACACTGAGGAACTACAAGTACCAGCATAACCTAGAGAATAATAATACACACTGGAACACTGAGGAACTACAAGTACCAGTATAACCTAGATAATAATAATACACACTGGAACACTGAGGTACTACAAGTACCAGCATAACCTAGATAATAATAATACACACTGGAACACTGAGGAACTACAAGTACCAGTATAACCTAGAAAATAATAATACACACTGGAACACTGAGGAACTACAAGTACCAGTATAACCTAGATAATAATAATACACACTGGAACACTGAGGAACTACAAGTACCAGTATAACCTAGATAATAATAATACACACTGGGACACTGAGGAACTACAAGTATCAGTATAACCTAGATAATAATAATACACACTGGAGCACTGAGGAACTACAAGTACCAGCATAACCTAGATAATAATAATACACACTGGAACACTGAGGAACTACAAGTACCAGTATAACCTAGATAATAATAACTACACACTGGAACACTGAGGAACTACAAGTACCAGTATAACCTAGATAATAATAATACACACTGGAACACTGAGGAACTACAAGTACCAGTATAACCTAGATAATAATAACTACACACTGGAACACTGAGGAACTACAAGTACCAGTATAACCTAGATAATAATAACTACACACTGGAACACTGAGGAACTACAAGTACCAGTATAACCTAGATAATAATAATACACACTGGAACACTGAGGAACTACAAGTACCAGTATAACCTAGATAATAATAATACACACTGGAACACTGAGGAACTACAAGTACCAGTATAACCTAGATAATAATAATACACACTGGAACACTGAGGAACTACAAGTACCAGTATAACCTAGAGAATAATAATACACACTGGAACACTGAGGAACTACAAGTATCAGTATAACCTAGATAATAATAATACACACTGGAACACTGAGGTACTACAAGTACCAGTATAACCTAGATAATAATAATACACACTGGAACACTGAGGAACTACAAGTACCAGTATAACCTAGATAATAATAATACACACTGGAACACTGAGGAACTACAAGTACCAGTATAACCTAGATAATAATAATACACACTGGGACACTGAGGAACTACAAGTACCAGCATAACCTAGAAAATAATAATACACACTGGAACACTGAGGAACTACAAGTACCAGTATAACCTAGATAATAATAACACACACTGGAGCACTGAGGAACTACAAGTACCAGCATAACCTAGAGAATAATAACACACACTGGAACACTGAGGAACTACAAGTACCAGCATAACCTAGATAATAATAATACACACTGGAACACTGAGGAACTACAAGTACCAGTATAACCTAGATAATAATAATACACACTGGAACACTGAGGAACTACAAGTACCAGTATAACCTAGATAATAATAATACACACTGGAACACTGAGGAACTACAAGTACCAGTATAACCTATATAATAATAATACACACTGGAACACTGAGGAACTACAAGTACCAGTATAACCTAGATAATAATAATACACACTGGAACACTGAGGTACTACAAGTACCAGTATAACCTAGATAATAATAATACACACTGGAACACTGAGGAACTACAAGTACCAGCATAACCTAGATAATAATAATACACACTGGAACACTGAGGAACTACAAGTACCAGTATAACCTAGATAATAATAATACACACTGGAACACTGAGGAACTACAAGTACCAGTATAACCTAGATAATAATAATACACACTGGAACACTGAGGAACTACAAGTACCAGTATAACCTAGATAATAATAATACACACTGGAACACTGAGGTACTACAAGTACCAGTATAACCTAGATAATAATAATACACACTGGAACACTGAGGAACTACAAGTACCAGCATAACCTAGATAATAATAATACACACTGGAACACTGAGGAACTACAAGTACCAGTATAACCTAGAAAATAATAACTACACACTGGAACACTGAGGAACTACAAGTACCAGCATAACCTAGATAATAATAATACACACTGGAACACTGAGGAACTACAAGTACCAGCATAACCTAGATAATAATAATACACACTGGAACACTGAGGAACTACAAGTACCAGCATAACCTAGATAATAATAATACACACTGGAACACTGAGGAACTACAAGTACCAGCATAACCTAGATAATAATAATACACACTGGAACACTGAGGTACTACAAGTACCAGCATAACCTAGATAATAATAATACACACTGGAACACTGAGGAACTACAAGTACCAGCATAACCTAGATAATAATAATACACACTGGAACACTGAGGAACTACAAGTACCAGCATAACCTAGAAAATAATAATACACACTGGAACACTGAGGTACTACAAGTACCAGTATAACCTAGATAATAATAATACACACTGGAACACTGAGGAACTACAAGTACCAGTATAACCTAGATAATAATAATACACACTGGAACACTGAGGAACTACAAGTACCAGCATAACCTAGATAATAATAATACACACTGGGACACTGAGGAACTACAAGTACCAGCATAACCTAGAAAATAATAATACACACTGGAACACTGAGGTACTACAAGTACCAGTATAACCTAGATAATAATAATACACACTGGAACACTGAGGAACTACAAGTACCAGTATAACCTAGATAATAATAATACACACTGGAACACTGAGGAACTACAAGTACCAGCATAACCTAGATAATAATAATACACACTGGAACACTGAGGAACTACAAGTACCAGTATAACCTAGATAATAATAATACACACTGGAACACTGAGGAACTACAAGTACCAGTATAACCTAGATAATAATAATACACACTGGAACACTGAGGTACTACAAGTACCAGTATAACCTAGATAATAATAATACACACTGGAACACTGAGGAACTACAAGTACCAGTATAACCTAGATAATAATAATACACACTGGAACACTGAGGTACTACAAGTACCAGCATAACCTAGATAATAATAATACACACTGGAACACTGAGGAACTACAAGTACCAGTATAACCTAGATAATAATAATACACACTGGAACACTGAGGAACTACAAGTACCAGTATAACCTAGATAATAATAATACACACTGGAACACTGAGGTACTACAAGTACCAGTATAACCTAGATAATAATAATACACACTGGAACACTGAGGAACTACAAGTACCAGTATAACCTAGATAATAATAATACACACTGGAACACTGAGGTACTACAAGTACCAGCATAACCTAGATAATAATAATACACACTGGAACACTGAGGAACTACAAGTACCAGTATAACCTAGATAATAATAATACACACTGGAACACTGAGGAACTACAAGTACCAGCATAACCTAGATAATAATAATACACACTGGAACACTGAGGAACTACAAGTACCAGCATAACCTAGATAATAATAATACACACTGGAACACTGAGGAACTACAAGTACCAGCATAACCTAGATAATAATAATACACACTGGAACACTGAGGAACTACAAGTACCAGTATAACCTAGATAATAATAATACACACTGGAACACTGAGGAACTACAAGTACCAGTATAACCTAGATAATAATAATACACACTGGAACACTGAGGAACTACAAGTACCAGTATAACCTAGATAATAATAATACACACTGGAACACTGAGGAACTACAAGTACCAGTATAACCTAGATAATAATAATACACACTGGAACACTGAGGAACTACAAGTACCAGTATAACCTAGATAATAATAACTACACACTGGAACACTGAGGAACTACAAGTACCAGTATAACCTAGATAATAATAATACACACTGGAACACTGAGGAACTACAAGCACCAGTATAACCTAGATAATAATAATACACACTGGAACACTGAGGAACTACAAGTACCAGTATAACCTAGATAATAATAATACACACTGGAACACTGAGGAACTACAAGTACCAGTATAACCTAGAAAATAATAATACACACTGGAACACTGAGGAACTACAAGTACCAGTATAACCTAGATAATAATAATACACACTGGAACACTGAGGAACTACAAGTACCAGCATAACCTAGATAATAATAATAATACACACTGGAACACTGAGGAACTACAAGTACCAGTATAACCTAGATAATAATAACTACACACTGGAACACTGAGGAACTACAAGTACCAGCATAACCTAGATAATAATAATACACACTGGAACACTGAGGAACTACAAGTACCAGTATAACCTAGATAATAATAACTACACACTGGAACACTGAGGAACTACAAGTACCAGCATAACCTAGATAATAATAATACACACTGGAACACTGAGGTACTACAAGTACCAGTATAACCTAGATAATAATAATACACACTGGGACACTGAGGAACTACAAGTACCAGTATAACCTAGATAATAATAATACACACTGGAACACTGAGGAACTACAAGTACCAGCATAACCTAGATAATAATAATAATACACACTGGAACACTGAGGAACTACAAGTACCAGTATAACCTAGATAATAATAACTACACACTGGAACACTGAGGAACTACAAGTACCAGCATAACCTAGATAATAATAATACACACTGGAACACTGAGGTACTACAAGTACCAGTATAACCTAGATAATAATAATACACACTGGGACACTGAGGAACTACAAGTACCAGTATAACCTAGATAATAATAATACACACTGGAACACTGAGGAACTACAAGTACCAGTATAACCTAGATAATAATAATACACACTGGAACACTGAGGAACTACAAGTACCAGTATAACCTAGAAAATAATAATACACACTGGAACACTGAGGAACTACAAGTACCAGCATAACCTAGATAATAATAATACACACTGGAACACTGAGGAACTACAAGTACCAGCATAACCTAGATAATAATAATACACACTGGAACACTGAGGTACTACAAGTACCAGTATAACCTAGATAATAATAATACACACTGGAACACTGAGGTACTACAAGTACCAGTATAACCTAGATAATAATAATACACACTGGAACACTGAGGAACTACAAGTACCAGTATAACCTAGATAATAATAATACACACTGGAACACTGAGGAACTACAAGTACCAGTATAACCTAGATAATAATAATACACACTGGAACACTGAGGTACTACAAGTACCAGTATAACCTAGATAATAATAACTACACACTGGAACACTGAGGTACTACAAGTACCAGTATAACCTAGATAATAATAATACACACTGGAACACTGAGGAACTACAAGTACCAGTATAACCTAGATAATAATAATACACACTGGAACACTGAGGAACTACAAGTACCAGTATAACCTAGATAATAATAATACGCACTGGAACACTGAGGAACTACAAGTACCAGCATAACCTAGATAATAATAATACACACTGGAACACTGAGGAACTACAAGTACCAGTATAACCTAGATAATAATAATACACACTGGAACACTGAGGAACTACAAGTACCAGTATAACCTAGATAATAATAATACACACTGGAACACTGAGGAACTACAAGTACCAGTATAACCTAGATAATAATAATACGCACTGGAACACTGAGGAACTACAAGTACCAGCATAACCTAGATAATAATAATACACACTGGAACACTGAGGAACTACAAGTACCAGTATAACCTAGATAATAATAATACACACTGGAACACTGAGGAACTACAAGTACCAGTATAACCTAGATAATAATAATACACACTGGAACACTGAGGAACTACAAGTACCAGTATAACCTAGATAATAATAACTACACACTGGAACACTGAGGAACTACAAGTACCAGTATAACCTAGATAATAATAATACACACTGGAACACTGAGGAACTACAAGTACCAGTAAAACCTAGATAATAATAACTACACACTGGAACACTGAGGAACTACAAGTACCAGTATAACCTAGATAATAATAATACACACTGGAACACTGAGGAACTACAAGTACCAGTATAACCTAGATAATAATAATACACACTGGAACACTGAGGAACTACAAGTACCAGTATAACCTAGATAATAATAACTACACACTGGAACACTGAGGAACTACAAGTACCAGTATAACCTAGATAATAATAATACACACTGGAACACTGAGGAACTACAAGTACCAGCATAACCTAGATAATAATAATAATACACACTGGAACACTGAGGAACTACAAGTACCAGCATAACCTAGATAATAATAATACACACTGGAACACTGAGGAACTACAAGTACCAGTATAACCTAGATAATAATAATACACACTGGAACACTGAGGAACTACAAGTACCAGTATAACCTAGATAATAATAATACACACTGGAACACTGAGGGACTACAAGTACCAGTATAACCTAGATAATAATAATACACACTGGAACACTGAGGAACTACAAGTACCAGTATAACCTAGAGAATAATAATACACACTGGAACACTGAGGAACTACAAGTACCAGTATAACCTAGATAATAATAATACACACTGGAACACTGAGGAACTACAAGTACCAGTATAACCTAGATAATAAATAATACACACTGGAACACTGAGGAACTACAAGTACCAGTATAACCTAGATAATAATAATACACACTGGAACACTGAGGTACTACAAGTACCAGTATAACCTAGAAAATAATAATACACACTGGAACACTGAGGAACTACAAGTACCAGCATAACCTAGAAAATAATAACTACACACTGGAACACTGAGGAACTACAAGTACCAGTATAACCTAGATAATAATAATACACACTGGAACACTGAGGTACTACAAGTACCAGTATAACCTAGATAATAATAATACACACTGGAACACTGAGGAACTACAAGTACCAGTATAACCTAGATAATAATAATACACACTGGAACACTGAGGAACTACAAGTACCAGCATAACCTAGAAAA
>NC_134690.1:4089523-4176106 GCF_050947455.1 Rhinoderma darwinii | reverse complement strand
TACCAGTATAACCTAGATAATAATAATACACACTGGAACACTGAGGTACTACAAGTACCAGTATAACCTAGATAATAATAATACACACTGGAACACTGAGGAACTACAAGTACCAGTATAACCTAGATAATAATAATACACACTGGAACACTGAGGAACTACAAGTACCAGTATAACCTAGATAATAATATCTACACACTGGAACACTGAGGTACTACAAGTACCAGCATAACCTAGATAATAATAATACACACTGGAACACTGAGGAACTACAAGTACCAGTATAACCTAGATAATAATAATACACACTGGAACACTGAGGAACTACAAGTACCAGTATAACCTAGAAAATAATAATACACACTGGAACACTGAGGAACTACAAGTACCAGTATAACCTAGATAATAATAATACACACTGGAACACTGAGGAACTACAAGTACCAGTATAACCTAGATAATAATAATACACACTGGAACACTGAGGAACTACAAGTACCAGCATAACCTAGATAATAATAATACACACTGGAACACTGAGGAACTACAAGTACCAGTATAACCTAGATAATAATAATACACACTGGAACACTGAGGAACTACAAGTACCAGTATAACCTTGATAATAATAATACACACTGGAACACTGAGGTACTACAAGTACCAGTATAACCTAGATAATAATAATACACACTGGAACACTGAGGAACTACAAGTACCAGTATAACCTAGATAATAATAATACACACTGGAACACTGAGGAACTACAAGTACCAGTATAACCTAGAGAATAATAATACACACTGGAACACTGAGGAACTACAAGTACCAGTATAACCTAGATAATAATAATACACACTGGAACACTGAGGAACTACAAGTACCAGTATAACCTAGATAATAATAATACACACTGGAACACTGAGGAACTACAAGTACCAGCATAACCTAGATAATAATAACTACACACTGGAACACTGAGGAACTACAAGTACCAGCATAACCTAGATAATAATAACTACACACTGGAACACTGAGGAACTACAAGTACCAGTATAACCTAGAGAATAATAATACACACTGGAACACTGAGGAACTACAAGTACCAGTATAACCTAGATAATAATAATACACACTGGAACACTGAGGAACTACAAGTACCAGTATAACCTAGATAATAATAATACACACTGGAACACTGAGGAACTACAAGTACCAGTATAACCTAGATAATAATAACTACACACTGGAACACTGAGGAACTACAAGTACCAGTATAACCTAGAGAATAATAATACACACTGGAACACTGAGGAACTACAAGTACCAGCATAATCTAGATAATAATAATACACACTGGAACACTGAGGAACTACAAGTACCAGTATAACCTAGATAATAATAACTACACACTGGAACACTGAGGAACTACAAGTACCAGTATAACCTAGAAAATAATAATACACACTGGAACACTGAGGTACTACAAGTACCAGTATAACCTAGATAATAATAATACACACTGGAACACTGAGGAACTACAAGTACCAGTATAACCTAGATAATAATAATACACACTGGAACACTGAGGAACTACAAGTACCAGCATAACCTAGAAAATAATAACTACACACTGGAACACTGAGGAACTACAAGTACCAGCATAACCTAGATAATAATAATACACACTGGAACACTGAGGAACTACAAGTACCAGCATAACCTAGATAATAATAATACACACTGGAACACTGAGGAACTACAAGTACCAGTATAACCTAGATAATAATAATACACACTGGAACACTGAGGAACTACAAGTACCAGTATAACCTAGATAATAATAATACACACTGGAACACTGAGGAACTACAAGTACCAGTATAACCTAGATAATAATAATACACACTGGAACACTGAGGAACTACAAGTACCAGTATAACCTAGATAATAATAATACACACTGGAACACTGAGGAACTACAAGTACCAGTATAACCTAGATAATAATAATACACACTGGAACACTGAGGTACTACAAGTACCAGTATAACCTAGATAATAATAATACACACTGGAACACTGAGGAACTACAAGTACCAGTATAACCTAGATAATAATAATACTACACACTGGAACACTGAGGTACTACAAGTACCAGTATAACCTAGATAATAATAATACACACTGGAACACTGAGGAACTACAAGTACCAGTATAACCTAGAAAATAATAATACACACTGGAACACTGAGGAACTACAAGTACCAGTATAACCTAGATAATAATAATACACACTGGAACACTGAGGAACTACAAGTACCAGTATAACCTAGAAAATAATAATACACACTGGAACACTGAGGAACTACAAGTACCAGTATAACCTAGAGAATAATAATACACACTGGAACACTGAGGAACTACAAGTACCAGTATAACCTAGATAATAATAATACACACTGGAACACTGAGGTACTACAAGTACCAGTATAACCTAGATAATAATAATACACACTGGAACACTGAGGTACTACAAGTACCAGTATAACCTAGATAATAATAACTACACACTGGAACACTGAGGAACTACAAGTACCAGCATAACCTAGATAATAATAATAATACACACTGGAACACTGAGGAACTACAAGTACCAGCATAACCTAGATAATAATAATACACACTGGAACACTGAGGAACTACAAGTACCAGCATAACCTAGATAATAATAATACACACTGGAACACTGAGGAACTACAAGTACCAGTATAACCTAGATAATAATAATACACACTGGAACACTGAGGAACTACAAGTACCAGTATAACCTAGAAAATAATAATACACACTGGAACACTGAGGAACTACAAGTACCAGTATAACCTAGATAATAATAATAACTACACACTGGAACACTGAGGAACTACAAGTACCAGTATAACCTAGATAATAATAATACACACTGGAACACTGAGGTACTACAAGTACCAGCATAACCTAGATAATAATAATACACACTGGAACACTGAGGAACTACAAGTACCAGCATAACCTAGATAATAATAATACACACTGGAACACTGAGGAACTACAAGTACCAGTATAACCTAGATAATAATAATACACACTGGAACACTGAGGAACTACAAGTACCAGTATAACCTAGATAATAATAATACACACTGGAACACTGAGGTACTACAAGTACCAGTATAACCTAGATAATAATAATACACACTGGAACACTGAGGAACTACAAGTACCAGCATAACCTAGAGAATAATAATACACACTGGAACACTGAGGAACTACAAGTACCAGCATAACCTAGATAATAATAATACACACTGGAACACTGAGGAACTACAAGTACCAGTATAACCTAGATAATAATAATACACACTGGAGCACTGAGGAACTACAAGTACCAGTATAACCTAGATAATAATAATACACACTGGAACACTGAGGAACTACAAGTACCAGTATAACCTAGATAATAATAATACACACTGGAACACTGAGGAACTACAAGTACCAGTATAACCTAGATAATAATAATACACACTGGAACACTGAGGGACTACAAGTACCAGCATAACCTAGATAATAATAATACACACTGGAACACTGAGGAACTACAAGTACCAGTATAACCTAGATAATAATAATACACACTGGAACACTGAGGAACTACAAGTACCAGTATAACCTAGATAATAATAATACACACTGGAACACTGAGGGACTACAAGTACCAGTATAACCTAGATAATAATAATACACACTGGAACACTGAGGAACTACAAGTACCAGCATAACCTAGATAATAATAATACACACTGGAACACTGAGGAACTACAAGTACCAGTATAACCTAGATAATAATAATACACACTGGAACACTGAGGAACTACAAGTACCAGTATAACCTAGATAATAATAACTACACACTGGAACACTGAGGAACTACAAGTACCAGTATAACCTAGATAATAATAATACACACTGGAACACTGAGGAACTACAAGTACCAGTATAACCTAGATAATAATAATACACACTGGAACACTGAGGTACTACAAGTACCAGTATAACCTAGAAAATAATAATACACACTGGAACACTGAGGTACTACAAGTACCAGTATAACCTAGATAATAATAATACACACTGGAACACTGAGGAACTACAAGTACCAGTATAACCTAGATAATAATAATACACACTGGAACACTGAGGAACTACAAGTACCAGCATAACCTAGAAAATAATAACTACACACTGGAACACTGAGGAACTACAAGTACCAGCATAACCTAGATAATAATAATACACACTGGAACACTGAGGAACTACAAGTACCAGCATAACCTAGATAATAATAATACACACTGGAACACTGAGGAACTACAAGTACCAGTATAACCTAGATAATAATAATACACACTGGAACACTGAGGAACTACAAGTACCAGTATAACCTAGATAATAATAATACACACTGGAACACTGAGGAACTACAAGTACCAGTATAACCTAGATAATAATAATACACACTGGAACACTGAGGAACTACAAGTACCAGTATAACCTAGATAATAATAATACACACTGGAACACTGAGGAACTACAAGTACCAGTATAACCTAGATAATAATAATACACACTGGAACACTGAGGTACTACAAGTACCAGTATAACCTAGATAATAATAATACACACTGGAACACTGAGGAACTACAAGTACCAGTATAACCTAGATAATAATAATACTACACACTGGAACACTGAGGTACTACAAGTACCAGTATAACCTAGAAAATAATAATACACACTGGAACACTGAGGAACTACAAGTACCAGTATAACCTAGATAATAATAATACACACTGGAACACTGAGGAACTACAAGTACCAGCATAACCTAGATAATAATAATACACACTGGAACACTGAGGAACTACAAGTACCAGTATAACCTAGATAATAATAATACACACTGGAACACTGAGGAACTACAAGTACCAGTATAACCTAGAAAATAATAATACACACTGGAACACTGAGGAACTACAAGTACCAGTATAACCTAGATAATAATAATAACTACACACTGGAACACTGAGGAACTACAAGTACCAGTATAACCTAGATAATAATAATACACACTGGAACACTGAGGTACTACAAGTACCAGTATAACCTAGATAATAATAATACACACTGGAACACTGAGGTACTACAAGTACCAGTATAACCTAGATAATAATAACTACACACTGGAACACTGAGGAACTACAAGTACCAGCATAACCTAGATAATAATAATAATACACACTGGAACACTGAGGAACTACAAGTACCAGCATAACCTAGATAATAATAATACACACTGGAACACTGAGGAACTACAAGTACCAGCATAACCTAGATAATAATAATACACACTGGAACACTGAGGAACTACAAGTACCAGTATAACCTAGATAATAATAATACACCACTGGAACACTGAGGAACTACAAGTACCAGTATAACCTAGAAAATAATAATACACACTGGAACACTGAGGAACTACAAGTACCAGTATAACCTAGATAATAATAATAACTACACACTGGAACACTGAGGAACTACAAGTACCAGTATAACCTAGATAATAATAATACACACTGGAACACTGAGGTACTACAAGTACCAGCATAACCTAGATAATAATAATACACACTGGAACACTGAGGAACTACAAGTACCAGCATAACCTAGATAATAATAATACACACTGGAACACTGAGGAACTACAAGTACCAGTATAACCTAGATAATAATAATACACACTGGAACACTGAGGAACTACAAGTACCAGTATAACCTAGATAATAATAATACACACTGGAACACTGAGGAACTACAAGTACCAGTATAACCTAGAAAATAATAATACACACTGGAACACTGAGGAACTACAAGTACCAGTATAACCTAGAAAATAATAATACACACTGGAACACTGAGGAACTACAAGTACCAGTATAACCTAGATAATAATAATAACTACACACTGGAACACTGAGGAACTACAAGTACCAGTATAACCTAGATAATAATAATACACACTGGAACACTGAGGTACTACAAGTACCAGTATAACCTAGATAATAATAATACACACTGGAACACTGAGGTACTACAAGTACCAGTATAACCTAGATAATAATAACTACACACTGGAACACTGAGGAACTACAAGTACCAGCATAACCTAGATAATAATAATAATACACACTGGAACACTGAGGTACTACAAGTACCAGCATAACCTAGATAATAATAATACACACTGGAACACTGAGGAACTACAAGTACCAGCATAACCTAGATAATAATAATACACACTGGAACACTGAGGAACTACAAGTACCAGTATAACCTAGATAATAATAATACACACTGGAACACTGAGGAACTACAAGTACCAGTATAACCTAGAAAATAATAATACACACTGGAACACTGAGGAACTACAAGTACCAGTATAACCTAGATAATAATAATACACACTGGAACACTGAGGTACTACAAGTACCAGCATAACCTAGATAATAATAATACACACTGGAACACTGAGGTACTACAAGTACAAGTATAACCTAGATAATAATAACTACACACTGGAACACTGAGGAACTACAAGTACCAGTATAACCTAGATAATAATAATACACACTGGAACACTGAGGAACTACAAGTACCAGTATAACCTAGATAATAATAATACACACTGGAACACTGAGGTACTACAAGTACCAGTATAACCTAGATAATAATAACTACACACTGGAACACTGAGGAACTACAAGTACCAGCATAACCTAGATAATAATAATAATACACACTGGAACACTGAGGTACTACAAGTACCAGCATAACCTAGATAATAATAATACACACTGGAACACTGAGGAACTACAAGTACCAGTATAACCTAGAAAATAATAATACACACTGGAACACTGAGGAACTACAAGTACCAGTATAACCTAGATAATAATAATACACACTGGAACACTGAGGTACTACAAGTACCAGCATAACCTAGATAATAATAATACACACTGGAACACTGAGGTACTACAAGTACAAGTATAACCTAGATAATAATAACTACACACTGGAACACTGAGGAACTACAAGTACCAGTATAACCTAGATAATAATAATACACACTGGAACACTGAGGAACTACAAGTACCAGTATAACCTAGATAATAATAATACACACTGGAACACTGAGGTACTACAAGTACCAGTATAACCTAGATAATAATAACTACACACTGGAACACTGAGGAACTACAAGTACCAGCATAACCTAGATAATAATAATAATACACACTGGAACACTGAGGTACTACAAGTACCAGCATAACCTAGATAATAATAATACACACTGGAACACTGAGGAACTACAAGTACCAGCATAACCTAGATAATAATAATACACACTGGAACACTGAGGAACTACAAGTACCAGTATAACCTAGATAATAATAATACACACTGGAACACTGAGGAACTACAAGTACCAGTATAACCTAGAAAATAATAATACACACTGGAACACTGAGGAACTACAAGTACCAGTATAACCTAGATAATAATAATAACTACACACTGGAACACTGAGGAACTACAAGTACCAGTATAACCTAGATAATAATAATACACACTGGAACACTGAGGAACTACAAGTACCAGTATAACCTAGATAATAATAATACACACTGGAACACTGAGGAACTACAAGTACCAGTATAACCTAGATAATAATAATACACACTGGAACACTGAGGTACTACAAGTACCAGCATAACCTAGATAATAATAATACACACTGGAACACTGAGGAACTACAAGTACCAGCATAACCTAGATAATAATAATACACACTGGAACACTGAGGAACTACAAGTACCAGTATAACCTAGATAATAATAATACACACTGGAACACTGAGGTACTACAAGTACCAGTATAACCTAGATAATAATAATACACACTGGAACACTGAGGAACTACAAGTACCAGCATAACCTAGAGAATAATAATACACACTGGAACACTGAGGAACTACAAGTACCAGCATAACCTAGATAATAATAATACACACTGGAACACTGAGGTACTACAAGTACCAGTATAACCTAGATAATAATAATACACACTGGAACACTGAGGAACTACAAGTACCAGTATAACCTAGATAATAATAATACACACTGGAGCACTGAGGAACTACAAGTACCAGCATAACCTAGATAATAATAATACACACTGGAACACTGAGGAACTACAAGTACCAGCATAACCTAGATAATAATAATACACACTGGAACACTGAGGAACTACAAGTACCAGTATAACCTAGATAATAATAATACACACTGGAACACTGAGGAACTACAAGTACCAGTATAACCTAGATAATAATAATACACACTGGAACACTGAGGAACTACAAGTACCAGTATAACCTAGATAATAATAATACACACTGGAACACTGAGGGACTACAAGTACCAGCATAACCTAGATAATAATAACTACACACTGGAACACTGAGGAACTACAAGTACCAGCATAACCTAGATAATAATAATACACACTGGAACACTGAGGAACTACAAGTACCAGTATAACCTAGATAATAATAATACACACTGGAACACTGAGGAACTACAAGTACCAGTATAACCTAGATAATAATAATACACACTGGAACACTGAGGGACTACAAGTACCAGCATAACCTAGATAATAATAATACACACTGGAACACTGAGGAACTACAAGTACCAGCATAACCTAGATAATAATAATACACACTGGAACACTGAGGTACTACAAGTACCAGTATAACCTAGATAATAATAATACACACTGGAACACTGAGGAACTACAAGTACCAGTATAACCTAGATAATAATAATACACACTGGAACACTGAGGAACTACAAGTACCAGTATAACCTAGATAATAATAATACACACTGGAACACTGAGGAACTACAAGTACCAGTATAACCTAGATAATAATAATACACACTGGAACACTGAGGAACTACAAGTACCAGCATAACCTAGATAATAATAATAATACACACTGGAACACTGAGGAACTACAAGTACCAGTATAACCTAGATAATAATAATACACACTGGAACACTGAGGAACTACAAGTACCAGTATATCCTAGATAATAATAATACACACTGGAACACTGAGGAACTACAAGTACCAGTATAACCTAGATAATAATAATACACACTGGAACACTGAGGGACTACAAGTACCAGTATAACCTAGATAATAATAACTACACACTGGAACACTGAGGAACTACAAGTACCAGTATAACCTAGATAATAATAACTACACACTGGAACACTGAGGAACTACAAGTACCAGTATAACCTAGATAATAATAACTACACACTGGAACACTGAGGAACTACAAGTACCAGTATAACCTAGATAATAATAATACACACTGGAACACTGAGGAACTACAAGTACCAGTATAACCTAGATAATAATAATACACACTGGAACACTGAGGAACTACAAGTACCAGTATAACCTAGATAATAATAATACACACTGGAACACTGAGGAACTACAAGTACCAGTATAACCTAGATAATAATAATACACACTGGAACACTGAGGAACTACAAGTACCAGTATAACCTAGATAATAATAATACACACTGGAACACTGAGGAACTACAAGTACCAGTATAACCTAGATAATAATAATACACATTGGAACACTGAGGAACTACAAGTACCAGCATAACCTAGATAATAATAATACACACTGGAACACTGAGGAACTACAAGTACCAGTATAACCTAGATAATAATAATACACACTGGAACACTGAGGAACTACAAGTACCAGTATAACCTAGATAATAATAACTACACACTGGAACACTGAGGAACTACAAGTACCAGTATAACCTAGATAATAATAATACACACTGGAACACTGAGGAACTACAAGTACCAGTATAACCTAGAGAATAATAATACACACTGGAACACTGAGGTACTACAAGTACCAGTATAACCTAGATAATAATAATACACACTGGAACACTGAGGAACTACAAGTACCAGTATAACCTAGATAATAATAATACACACTGGAACACTGAGGTACTACAAGTACCAGTATAACCTAGATAATAATAACTACACACTGGAACACTGAGGAACTACAAGTACCAGTATAACCTAGATAATAATAATACACACTGGAACACTGAGGAACTACAAGTACCAGTATAACCTAGAGAATAATAATACACACTGGAACACTGAGGAACTACAAGTACCAGTATAACCTAGATAATAATAATACACACTGGAACACTGAGGAACTACAAGTACCAGTATAACCTAGATAATAATAATACACACTGGAACACTGAGGAACTACAAGTACCAGTATAACCTAGATAATAATAATACACACTGGAACACTGAGGAACTACAAGTACCAGTATAACCTAGATAATAATAATACACACTGGAACACTGAGGAACTACAAGTACCAGTATAACCTAGATAATAATAATACACACTGGAACACTGAGGAACTACAAGTACCAGTATAACCTAGATAATAATAATACACACTGGAACACTGAGGAACTACAAGTACCAGCATAACCTAGATAATAATAATACACACTGGAACACTGAGGTACTACAAGTACCAGTATAACCTAGATAATAATAATACACACTGGAACACTGAGGAACTACAAGTACCAGCATAACCTAGATAATAATAATACACACTGGAACACTGAGGTACTACAAGTACCAGTATAACCTAGATAATAATAATACACACTGGAACACTGAGGTACTACAAGTACCAGTATAACCTAGATAATAATAATACACACTGGAACACTGAGGAACTACAAGTACCAGTATAACCTAGATAATAATAATACACACTGGAACACTGAGGAACTACAAGTACCAGTATAACCTAGAAAATAATAATACACACTGGAACACTGAGGAACTACAAGTACCAGTATAACCTAGATAATAATAATACACACTGGAACACTGAGGAACTACAAGTACCAGTATAACCTAGATAATAATAACTACACACTGGAACACTGAGGAACTACAAGTACCAGTATAACCTAGATAATAATATCTACACACTGGAACACTGAGGTACTACAAGTACCAGCATAACCTAGATAATAATAATACACACTGGAACACTGAGGAACTACAAGTACCAGTATAACCTAGATAATAATAATACACACTGGAACACTGAGGAACTACAAGTACCAGTATAACCTAGAAAATAATAATACACACTGGAACACTGAGGAACTACAAGTACCAGTATAACCTAGATAATAATAATACACACTGGAACACTGAGGAACTACAAGTACCAGTATAACCTAGAAAATAATAATACACACTGGAACACTGAGGAACTACAAGTACCAGTATAACCTAGATAATAATAATACACACTGGAACACTGAGGAACTACAAGTACCAGTATAACCTAGATAATAATAATACACACTGGAACACTGAGGAACTACAAGTACCAGTATAACCTAGATAATAATAATACACACTGGAACACTGAGGAACTACAAGTACCAGTATAACCTAGATAATAATAATACACACTGGAACACTGAGGAACTACAAGTACCAGCATAACCTAGATAATAATAACTACACACTGGAACACTGAGGAACTACAAGTACCAGCATAACCTAGATAATAATAACTACACACTGGAACACTGAGGAACTACAAGTACCAGTATAACCTAGATAATAATAACTACACACTGGAACACTGAGGAACTACAAGTACCAGTATAACCTAGATAATAATAATACACACTGGAACACTGAGGTACTACAAGTACCAGTATAACCTAGAGAATAATAATACACACTGGAACACTGAGGAACTACAAGTACCAGCATAATCTAGATAATAATAATACACACTGGAACACTGAGGAACTACAAGTACCAGTATAACCTAGATAATAATAACTACACACTGGAACACTGAGGAACTACAAGTACCAGTATAACCTAGATAATAATAATACACACTGGAACACTGAGGAACTACAAGTACCAGTATAACCTAGATAATAATAATACACACTGGAACACTGAGGTACTACAAGTACCAGTATAACCTAGATAATAATAATACACACTGGAACACTGAGGAACTACAAGTACCAGTATAACCTAGATAATAATAATACACACTGGAACACTGAGGAACTACAAGTACCAGCATAACCTAGAAAATAATAACTACACACTGGAACACTGAGGAACTACAAGTACCAGCATAACCTAGATAATAATAATACACACTGGAACACTGAGGAACTACAAGTACCAGTATAACCTAGATAATAATAATACACACTGGAACACTGAGGTACTACAAGTACCAGTATAACCTAGATAATAATAATACACACTGGAACACTGAGGAACTACAAGTACCAGTATAACCTAGATAATAATAATACACACTGGAACACTGAGGAACTACAAGTACCAGTATAACCTAGATAATAATAATACACACTGGAACACTGAGGAACTACAAGTACCAGTATAACCTAGATAATAATAATACACACTGGAACACTGAGGAACTACAAGTACCAGTATAACCTAGGTAATAATAATACACACTGGAACACTGAGGAACTACAAGTACCAGCATAACCTAGAAAATAATAATACACACTGGAACACTGAGGAACTACAAGTACCAGTATAACCTAGATAATAATAATACACACTGGAACACTGAGGAACTACAAGTACCAGTATAACCTAGATAATAATAATACACACTGGAACACTGAGGAACTACAAGTACCAGTATAACCTAGATAATAATAATACACACTGGAACACTGAGGAACTACAAGTACCAGTATAACCTAGATAATAATAATACACACTGGAACACTGAGGAACTACAAGTACCAGTATAACCTAGATAATAATAACTACACACTGGAACACTGAGGAACTACAAGTACCAGCATAACCTAGAGAATAATAATACACACTGGAACACTGAGGAACTACAAGTACCAGTATAACCTAGGTAATAATAATACACACTGGAACACTGAGGAACTACAAGTACCAGCATAACCTAGAAAATAATAATACACACTGGAACACTGAGGAACTACAAGTACCAGTATAACCTAGATAATAATAATACACACTGGAACACTGAGGAACTACAAGTACCAGTATAACCTAGATAATAATAACTACACACTGGAACACTGAGGAACTACAAGTACCAGTATAACCTAGATAATAATAACTACACACTGGAACACTGAGGAACTACAAGTACCAGTATAACCTAGATAATAATAATACACACTGGAACACTGAGGAACTACAAGTACCAGTATAACCTAGATAATAATAATACACACTGGAACACTGAGGAACTACAAGTACCAGCATAACCTAGAAAATAATAATACACACTGGAACACTGAGGAACTACAAGTACCAGCATAACCTAGATAATAATAATACACACTGGAACATTGAGGAACTACAAGTACCAGTATAACCTAGATAATAATAATACACACTGGAACACTGAGGAACTACAAGTACCAGTATAACCTAGATAATAATAACTACACACTGGAACACTGAGGAACTACAAGTACCAGTATAACCTAGATAATAATAATACACACTGGAACACTGAGGTACTACAAGTACCAGTATAACCTAGATAATAATAATACACACTGGAACACTGAGGTACTACAAGTACCAGTATAACCTAGATAATAATAATACACACTGGAACACTGAGGAACTACAAGTACCAGCATAACCTAGATAATAATAATACACACTGGAACACTGAGGAACTACAAGTACCAGTATAACCTAGAGAATAATAATACACACTGGAACACTGAGGAACTACAAGTACCAGTATAACCTAGATAATAATAATACACGCTGGAACACTGAGGAACTACAAGTACCAGTATAACCTAGAAAATAATAATACACACTGGAACACTGAGGAACTACAAGTACCAGTATAACCTAGATAATAATAATACACACTGGAACACTGAGGAACTACAAGTACCAGTATAACCTAGATAATAATAATACACACTGGAACACTGAGGAACTACAAGTACCAGTATAACCTAGATAATAATAATACACATTGGAGCACTGAGGAACTACAAGTACCAGTATAACCTAGATAATAATAATACACACTGGAACACTGAGGAACTACAAGTACCAGTATAACCTAGATAATAATAACTACACACTGGAACACTGAGGAACTACAAGTACCAGTATAACCTAGATAATAATAATACACACTGGAACACTGAGGTACTACAAGTACCAGTATAACCTAGATAATAATAATACACACTGGAACACTGAGGTACTACAAGTACCAGTATAACCTAGATAATAATAATACACACTGGAACACTGAGGAACTACAAGTACCAGTATAACCTAGATAATAATAACTACACACTGGAACACTGAGGAACTACAAGTACCAGTATAACCTAGATAATAATAATACACACTGGAACACTGAGGAACTACAAGTACCAGTATAACCTAGATAATAATAATACACACTGGAACACTGAGGAACTACAAGTACCAGTATAACCTAGATAATAATAACTACACACTGGAACACTGAGGAACTACAAGTACCAGTATAACCTAGAGAATAATAATACACACTGGAACACTGAGGAACTACAAGTACCAGTATAACCTAGATAATAATAATACACACTGGAACACTGAGGAACTACAAGTACCAGTATAACCTAGATAATAATAATACACACTGGAACACTGAGGTACTACAAGTACCAGCATAACCTAGATAATAATAATACACACTGGAACACTGAGGAACTACAAGTACCAGTATAACCTAGATAATAATAATACACACTGGAACACTGAGGAACTACAAGTACCAGCATAACCTAGATAATAATAATACACACTGGAACACTGAGGAACTACAAGTACCAGTATAACCTAGAGAATAATAATACACACTGGAACACTGAGGAACTACAAGTACCAGTATAACCTAGATAATAATAATACACGCTGGAACACTGAGGAACTACAAGTACCAGTATAACCTAGAAAATAATAATACACACTGGAACACTGAGGAACTACAAGTACCAGTATAACCTAGATAATAATAATACACGCTGGAACACTGAGGAACTACAAGTACCAGTATAACCTAGATAATAATAATACACACTGGAACACTGAGGAACTACAAGTACCAGTATAACCTAGATAATAATAATACACATTGGAGCACTGAGGAACTACAAGTACCAGTATAACCTAGATAATAATAATACACACTGGAACACTGAGGAACTACAAGTACCAGTATAACCTAGAGAATAATAATACACACTGGAACACTGAGGAACTACAAGTACCAGCATAACCTAGATAATAATAATACACACTGGAACACTGAGGAACTACAAGTACCAGTATAACCTAGATAATAATAAATACATAGGGATGGGGGTCTGCAGTCTGTGGTGTTCACTGCTATGCTCACTAGTTATTTAGAGTAATGGCAGAAGTGAAGAGGAGACTTCGGAAGTGCCAAGGTCAGTTAACCGACGTGGTTGGTGTAAGCCGTCAGCCAGGATTATCTTCCACTGTGAGGAGGAGGAGATAGTGCACGTGCCGGGAGCAGCGTCCAGGTGAGTTACCTGTTGGGGTGCCGCACTAATATTACCAGCAAGGAGGCATGGTGGAGGAAGACACCAGATCGGGTGCTAGGTTTTTGTGGTTATAGATGCCTGTCCCAACACCAACATCTTCTGTGCCGAACACAGCAAAGGAAACTAGTGTCAGAGGACGGAGGGATCGGGAGAGCTGTTGATGTCGATGCTATTTCCCATGCTATCGTTATTGCCTATATTGCCACTACCAAGGGGACTAGGGAATACACTGGTGGGAAGGACACACGAGAAGGCGGAGGTTTTCGAACCTGAAACACAGACTTTAAATCATTTTGGAAGTGTAAAGGTGGTTAAAGATATTGTGAGTAGATAGTCAAGGAGAGAGCTATTACAGATAGGAAAAATTATGCCAAAGTATGTCACCAAACTTCAAAAGGTTCCCCAAGATGTATGGCGGCCCTTTAGGGGATGTAGGGCAGGCTTCAAGGTGAGGGGAAAGGAGATGAGATATAAATCTTTAATTCCATCAGTAATAATGGGGATGTTCGCTCGATATGCAATAAATTGGATGAGCTTGTTGCAATGGGGATGTTTGTCCGCGACGGAAGGGAATGTTGCCTTCTTGCTGTTCCGGAGACGTGGCTGCACAGTGCAATCACGGATGCAAGAATTAGAGAAACTGTACAAGCGGATAGAGATTTTATGAGTACAGGAAAGAAGAAAGGGGGGAGGTTTAGTACTTTATATTAATTGTAAATGGTGTCATCGGGGGCATATAACTGAGAAAAAAACCATTGCAGCACTGATATTGAATTGCTTGTAGTAGGAATACGACCGTATTACTTGCCATGTGGATTTCATGTAATTAGGCTGGGTGTGGTGTATATTCCGCCGTCAGCTGATGCAGGTGCAGCAAGTGAGGTCTTGTCTACTGTAGTGATTGGTATCCTGACAAAATATCCAGACTTTTGTTTTTTTATACTGACAGGGGATTTAAATCATGGTATAATGGGTGGGGTTCTTTCAACCTTTACCCAGTATGTGTAATGTGCAACAAGGGGTGATGAAACTTTACATTTATTATATGCCAATGTAAAGAATGCCTATTGTGTTAATATAATGCCGCCGTTGGATCGTTCGGACCATAATTTGGTTTTGTGTCAACCGTTACATCGTCAGAAAGTAAAATCGAAGCGAGTTCATGTTAAGTTAGAAGGAGATGGACTCTGGAATATAAAGAATAGTTACAGACTTGTTTTACTATTACTGATTGGAGTGTTTTTGGATTAGAGGAAGATGAAAGTGATATAAATGATGTTACGGAATGTATAACTGACTACATCCATTTTTGTACGTATTTCATTATACCAGAAGTGCAGGTGAAGTGTTTGGAAAATAATAAACCATGGGTGGGGAAAGATCTTACAGAGTTATGCAATAGAAAGAAAAGGGCCTATAGAGACAGGGACAGTGAGGGCATTGGGTTAGTGCAAAGGGAACTGAAGAGTAAAATCAAGGAAAGTAAAAGAGGTGTATAGAAGAAAATTAGAATTAAAACTTGCAAAAAATAATGTGATGGAGGATTGGTCAGGAATGAAGGCTATAACGGGGATGAGGACACAACCAAATGTTATTGATGAGGATGAAGGGAAAGTGAATAAATGAAATCAATATTTTAATAGATTTTTGGATAAACTTAAAGTGGTGGGGATTGTGCTTGGTGTGGATAAAGAGGATAAAGAGGAGAGGGAACATAGAGTAGAAGAGGCAGGTAAATTAGATAGTGGTTTTTAAGGTTATTCCAGAGGAGGTAAGAGAACGGTTAATAAAATGAAATATAAGGAAAGCACCAGGGCCGGATGATATCAGTACAGAGGTTCTGAGAACTTGTGCGGATGTATTATGTGGCCCACTATCACATCTATTTAACGTGAGCTTAACTGACCAAAAGGTGCCAAAGGTGTGGAAAACGTCGTGTATAGTTCCTATCCCCAAGGTTGCAAAACCAACACTAGTAAATGATTATCGGCCGGTGGCTTTAACTTCACACATTATGAAGACCTTTGAAAGGCTGATGTTAGGGTACCTTAAATCCGTTGTATTGCAATATAATGATCCTCTGCAGTTTGCGTATAAACCGAACATTGGCGTTGAGGATGCAGTTTTATATCTTTTGCACAGGGCTTATTCTTTCTTAGAAATGAACGGGGTAACAATCAGGTTAATGTTTTTTTGATTTTTCTAGTGCTTTTAATTTAATAAGACCGGACCTGATGAAAAACAATATGTAATGTGTGCATGTAAGTAGGGGAAATTCAAATTGGATATGTGATTATTTGAGAGAGCGCCCACAGTATGTACGCAGTGGCTCATGTAGGTCACGGATCAAAATCAGTGATATGGGGGCACCTCAGGGAACTGTACGATCACCCTTTGTATTTACGTTATATACGAAAGGTTTTACATATCGTTCTGAAAATCAGTGATGACCCTAATTATGGGGGCAGTAAAAGAGGGCTCAGAAAAATAATATAGGGATTTGATATCTGATTTTGTAAGTTGGAGTGGTAGAAACGGATTGGAGTTGAATATTAGCAAACCGAAAAAAATTCAACCAAAATCAACCAAAGTAGAAAGACGAAAACGGCGGTACCAGCGTCTGTTTTTGAACGGGAAGTGGAACGGATGACATCTTATAAATATTTGGGAATATATTTGGATAAAAAGTTTCATTGGGTGGAGAATACAGAGAAGGTGTAAAGAAAGGCAGTGATTCGGTAATATTTCTTACGGAATTTGCGCTCTTTTAAAGTATGTAACAAACTCGTGATAATGTTTTATGATTCTGTGGTGGCGAGCAATATATTTTATGATGCGGTATGTTGGGGAGGAAATATTTGGAGGGCAGAGATGAATAAGTTAAATTAGGTTATTAATAAAGGAAGGTCTATCTTGGGGTTAGGTGTACCGATGTTTGAGGAGATTTTGAGAAAGAGAATATTAGTGAAGATTTATGCGATTATCTCTAACGAGTCGCATGCATTACACAATATTGTAGATAGGCAGCGCAGTGGTTTTAGCCAAAGACTGCTCCAATTACGGTGTAGTAAGGAGAGATTCAGAAGATCTTTTATTACTGCTGTAATTGCACTTTATAATATGTCTGTGATTAGGAATTGGTATAAATATACTCTATCTATCTATCTATCTATCTATCTATCTATCTATCTATCTATCTATCTATCTATCTATCTATCTATCTATCATCTATCTATCTATCTATCTATCTATCTATCTATCTATCTATCTATCTATCTATCTATCTATCTATCTCCTATCTATCTATCTATCTATCTATCTATCTATCTATCTATCTATCTATCTATCTATCTATCTATCTATCTATCTCCTATCTATCTATCTATCTATCTATCTATCTATCTATCTATCTATCTATCTATCTATCTATCTATCTATCTATCTATCTATCTATCTATCTATCTATCTATCTATCTCATATCTATCTATCTATCTATCTATCTATCTATCTATCTATCTATCTATCTATCTATCTACCTACCTACCTACCTACCTACCTATCTATCTATCTATCTACCTACCTACCTACCTACCTATCTATCTATCTCATATCTATCTATCTCATATCTATCTATCTATCTATCTATCTATCTATCTATCTATCTATCTATCTATCTATCTATCTATCTATCTATCTATCTATCTCCTATCTATCTATCTATCTATCTATCTATCTATCTATCTATCTATCTATCTATCTATCTATCTATCTATCTATCTATCTATCTCCTATCTATCTATCTATCTATCTATCTATCTATCTATCTATCTATCTATCTATCTATCTATCTATCTATCTATCTATCTATCTATCTATCTATCTCATATCTATCTATCTATCTATCTATCTATCTATCTATCTATCTATCTATCTATCTATCTACCTACCTACCTACCTACCTACCTACCTATCTATCTATCTATCTATCTATCTATCTATCTATCTATCTATCTATCTATCTATCTATCTATCTATCTATCTATCTATCTATCTATCTACCTACCTACCTACCTACCTACCTACCTACCTACCTACCTACCTATCTATCTATCTATCTATCTATCTATCTATCTATCTATCTATCTATCTATCTATCTATCTATCTATCTATCTATCTATCTCTATCTATCTCTATCTAATCTATCTATCTCTATCTATCTAATCTATCTAATCTATCCATCTATGACACAGAGAAGACCAGGGCAGATCTAGCATATAGTAATAGCACTTCCAGATGACAAGGATAGATTTAGTAGATAATAATTACACTTACAGGTGACCATGGAAAATCTAGTAGATAATAATATAAATTACAGGTGACAAGAGCAAGTCTTTCAGATAATAATAGCACTAACAGTTGACTGAAAATAATCTAGCAGATAATACTGACAATTACAGGTGACAAAGGCAGATTTAGCAGATAAAAATAACACTAGTAAATGGGCCAGATCTAGCAGATAATAATAACACGTACAGAAGACTAGAACAGACTTCAGATAATAAAAGCAATAACAAGTGACTAGAGCAGATCTAGCAGATAATAATAATACTTACAGTGACCAGGGAAGATCTTGCAGATTGTAATAACACGTAAAAGTGCCCATGGCCGACCCAGCAGATAATAATAGCACTAACAGCTGACTAGGGAAGATTTAGCAGATAATAATAGATAATGACACACATGACTGGGGGAGATCTAGTAGATATTAATAACCCTTACTCTTGATTGTGGCAGATCTAGCAGATAATACTAACACTTACAGGTGATCAGGGCAGATCTAGCAAATAATAATATAACTTACAGGTGACCAGGGCAGATCTAGCAGGTAATAATAGAACTTACAGGTGACCAGGGCAGATCTAGCAGGTAATAATATAACTTACAGGTGACCAGGGCAGATCTAGCAGGTAATAATAGAACTTACAGGTGACCGGGGCAGATCTAGCAAATAATAATAGAACTTACAGGTGACCAGGGCAGATCTAGCAGGTAATAATAGAACTTACAGGTGACCGGGGCAGATTTAGCAGATAATAATAACACTTGACTGGGGAAAATCTTTAAAATATTAATAACACATACATATGTCTAGGGCAGACGTAGCAGATAAAGATTACACTTACAAGTGACCGAGGCAGATCTAGCAGATAATAACACTTACCGGTGATAAGGGCAGATCTAACAGATAATAATTACACTTACAAGTGTCCGGGCCAAAACTAGCAGGTATTAATAACCCTTATACTTGATTATGGCAGATCTAGCAGATAATAATAGTAATTACAAATTGCCAGGGCAGATTTTTCAGATAATAATAGGACTTCGAGTAGACCAAAACTGATTTAGCAGATAATAATAACACTTACAGGTGTACAAGGCAGATCTTGCAGATAATAATACCACACACAGCTGACCAGCACAGTTATTGCAAATCATAATAACACTAAAAAGTGCCCGGGGCTGGTCTAGCAGACAATAGTAGCCCTTACAGGTGACAGTAACTGATCTAGCAGATTATCACTTACAGGTGACCGGGGCAGATCTAGCAGACAATAGTAGCCCTTACAGGTGACAGTAACTGATCTAGCAGATAATAATATCACTTACAGGTGCCCAGAGACTGATCAAGAAGATAATAGCACTTAAAAGTGCCCAGGGCACGTGACTGGGGAAGATCTAGAAGATATTAATAACACATACAGATGATTAGGACAGACTTAGCAGATAAAAATTACACTTACCAGTGACCGGGCCAAATTGAGAAGATATTAATAAGCCTTACCCTTGATCGTGGCAGATCTAGCAGATAATACAGATAACACTTACAGGTGGCCAGTGCAGATCTGGCAGGTAATAATATAATTTACAGGTGACCGGGGCAGATCTAGCAGATATAATAGCACTTACATGTGACCAGGCAGATTTTGCAGATAATAATAACATTTACAGGTGAGCAGGGCAAATCTAGCAGATAATAATTACACTTACAAGTGAATGGAACAAATCTAGCAGATAATAATTAAACTTACCGGTGACCAGGGCAGATTTTGCACATAATTACACTTGCATGTGACTGGGCTAGATCTAGAAGATAATTTTAACAATTACAAATGAGCAGGGCAGATGTAGCAGATTTTAATAACACTTAAAGGTGCCATGGGCTGATATAGCTGATAATAATAGCACTTATAGGTGACTGGGGCAGATCTAGCAGATAATAATAGCACTTACAAGTGATCGGGGCAGATCTAGCAGATAATAATAACCATAACGGTTGTCTTCAGTCACCCCATGACCGCCGCAAATGCAGACCTCTGTCGTCTTGCCAGCTTCTCCCTCCTAGGAGACACAAGCACTCGCGGGCGCTCTGCTTTGAAGTTTCCTCTAGAGTGTGCACGCTCGTTCCTGGCCTTGAAGGGCCAGAGTGCGCACATGCAAATAAGTGCCATTTTATCCCCAGATCACCATGGGCTATAAAAAAGGGCTCTGTCCTTTCACTCCTTGCCTGAGCGTTGTTATATTCCTATGTTAGTCTTAGCAAATGGTCCCTTGGTTGTATCCTGTTCCCAGTGTTCTTTTATCCTGCTTCCTGTATCCCGTTCTGTGTTTGTTCCTGTGCCTTATCTGGTGTTGGAGTCATGTAGTGTCATCTGCCACACCTGCTGACATTTACCACGTCTGGTATCATTCGCCATGTCTGGTGTCATCTGTCACGGCTGGTGTCATCTGCCACGTCTCCTGTCATTTATTACGTCTGGTATTATCCACCACATCTAACGTCATCCAGTCCCATCCGTGCCAAAGCCTCTGTTACTGTCTGGACTCTTACATGTACTCTTGTGCTAAGGACTTTGCCTAGACTTTTTTAGACTGTTATTTAGTCAGCTGCTACTCCGCTACGGCGGTGTAGCCTAGTGGGTCCACATACCCACAGATCGTGAGAGTGTACTCAAGCCATGGACTCCGCTGGTCAACCCAAGACTGACTTCACAAATAACTCAGGCCAACGTGTGAGACCTCCAGTCATGACAGTACCAACTCCTCCAGGCAGTAAACACCATTGCACATCGTCTGGATGCTCAAGCTGCAGTCTTCACTGTACCTGCTCTTGTTGTTCATGCTGTTTCTCCTGGTACAACTTCTGTTAGTACCGATCCCAGACACTCCCTGCCACTATCTCCTCGCTACGATGGGTACTTGAGGTCCTGTAGGGGATTTCCAAATTAATGCTAGATCCACTTCATGCTGCACGCAAGGTCATTTCCTACTGATGACGCGAGGATCGGCTTCATAATCTCCCTCCTTACTGGCAAGGCCCTGGCATAGGCAAATCCTATTTAAGAACGTGAGGGGCTTACAGATGTTCCTTCTGACTTTCTGTACAGTATTTTAGGAACCAGGGAGAGTCTCCTCTGCAGCTGCATCTCTGTTGACCCTTCGCCAAGTAGACACCTCCTTGGGCAAGTATGCAATCCAGTTCCGTACCCTGGCGGCAGAACTGGCCTGAAAAAACGAGGCCTTGGTGGCTACTTTCTGACAGGGACTGTCTTCTGGTATTATATTAAAGACGAGCTTGCCGCTCAAGATCTGCCACCTACCCAAGATCTCATTCCTCTGGCTACGTGGATTGACGTGAGGATCCAGGAACGGGACCAAGAGGTTCGTCCGGACAAAAGATTCCCTAGGCTGGCTCCAACTTTCTAGCGACCCCTGCTGCCCTTATCATTTGTTCCACCAGAGGAACCTATGCAAATGGACTGACTCAAGTTGTCAGTTCAGGAGAAACAACGCAGATGCACTTCGGGACTCTGTCTGTATTGCGGCTTCAGAGGCCATATTGTGTGTTTATGTCCCCAGAAGCCAAAAGACTCCAGCACCTAGGTTTGGTTGGAGAGACAACCCTAGGTGAAACGGCGCTAAGTAATAAACCCTCTCCCAAACTGTCCATTCCTATGATTAGAGTGTCCGGCGAGGGAACGCACCAAGTATCTGCCTACCTGGACTCATGGTTCATGGCCAATTTTATCCAACAAGACACCCTCGCTGTTACCTTAGTAAATGGAATTCCTCTGCCCGATCCTATTGTGTCTGAGACTAAGTCATTGAAGCTCCAAGTTTGGGCCCTTGACACTGAACAAATTGCATTTTGTGTCTTGCCAAAAACCATCAATTCTGTTTAGCTGAGTTTGCCTTGGCTCTGGCTGCATGCTCCAGCCCTTGACTGGAATTCCAGAGAAGTTCTCTAATGGGATCTTTCCTGTCCAGCCTCCTCTGTCCCAGTCATTAGCAGGTCTACCCATGCTCAGTTTTCAGAAGTCCTCATCAAGAAGGGACCTGAGATGCTTCCTCCTGTAACGTTTATGGCCGAGGGCCGTCGTTCAGACTTACCCTCTGACGGCTCTGACCATGGATATCTGTGTCCTTGGCGGCATCTCCCTCCAGGGGGACGCCAGCACTCACTTCCGGGTTCTGGGACTGTTTCCCGCAGGGCGCGCGCCACGTGTGCACGGCCTTAAAGGGCCAGTACGCGTCCAGTTGTTATTAATCTGTATTTAGCCCAGAATGCTGCTGGACTATAAAAATGGCTCTGCCCTCTTGATCTTCACCTGACCATTGTGGTATACCTAAAGTTTGTCTTGCAAGCGGTCTCCTAGTGTTTTCCAGATCCCAGTGTTACTCGTTCCTGCTGCCTGTACCCTGTATCCCGTGCTATCGTGTCTGATCTACAGTAAAAGTTAAGTCGGGTCTTCTGTTGCATCTACTGTGCCATCTACAGTGAAAGTCAAGTTGTGCAACCGCTACTGTCTACATTGCCTCAGGTGCCCTTTCTGCACTATAGACATTATTTTTTACCCAGTTGGCCAGCCGTACTGCCCAGTGGGTCCATACCCCGCGCCGTGACAGTGCGCTCAGGCCATGGACCCCGCTGGTCAATTCAAGGGCATGTCACCCTCCCAAGCCATGAAGGCGGACCTGCAGGATCTGCGAGCACGACAGGATACACTTCTTGTGGCTGTAGACTCCATGGCACAGCACCTAGGGGCGCTAGCTACTTCCTTCTCCGCTCCTATACAAGCTCCTCCAATCCACCTTCCTGCTACAGCTCCTGGCAGCTGCAGTTCGGTTCCTCGGTTCTCGCTGCCATTGCCACCACAGTTCTATAGAGACGCAAGTACGTGCAGGGCATTTCTGAACCAATGCCATATCCACTTCACGCTGCATGCCCGAGCATTTATTTTGGACGGAGCCAGGATCACCTTCATTATGTCTCTACTTGCCGGCAAGGCCCTGGCGTGGGCGAATCCAATTTGGGAAAGACAGGGACCCGAGACCCGAAACTTCCAGGGGTTCGTGTGGTTATTCCTTACCGTATTCGAGGAGCCTGGATGAGTCTCGTCGGCAGCCACTGCTATCTTTAACCTTCGCCAGGAGGACACCTCTGTGGGTGAATACACCATCCAGTTCTGAAACCTGGCAGGAGAACTATCCTGGAACAATGAGGCCTTGGTAGCATCCTTCTGGCATTGCCTATCGCCTGAGATCAAGGACGAACTTGCTGCTCGAGATCTACCAGCTTCCTTGGACGACCTGATTCTACTGGCTACTCGAGTGGACATAAGGCTCAGAGAGAGATCTCAAGAGATTCGACAGGAGAGACAGCTTCCTAGACTGGCGCCTAATTTCCAGCAACCCCTCTTGCCTTCCTTAACTGCTCCACTGGAGGCTCCGATGCAGGTGGAACGGCTTAAACTGTCCATTCAAGAGAAACAGTGCAGGCGCACCTCTGTACTCTGCTTATAATGTGGCCTTGCTGGCCATGTCGTGCGTCTGTGTCCCCAGAAGCCAAAAAACCCCAACGCCTAGAATTGGTTGGAGAGATACTGCATTTAATAGAGAACTCTCCTCCAAACTGTTCATTCCTGTGACCATCGTCGCTGGCGAGAGGCCCCCTCCATGCTCTTCCTACCTGGACTCTGCCTCTACAGCCAATTTCATCTGCAAAGACCTTGTGGATCCTCTTCAGTTGCCCACTGTTTTGCTGGAAAGGCCGTTCATCGTTGCCTCGGTAGATGGACTGCCTTTGCCAGACCCAGTTTTGTCTGTGACCAAGCCGTTAAGACTCCAAGTGGGAGTTCTTCACTCTGAACTCATCTCCCTGTTTGTCCTGCCCAAGGCCGTCAACCCCGTGCTGCTGGGTTTGCCTTGGCTCCATCTACACACTCCAGTCCTGGATTGGAACTCTGGAGAGGTTCTCCAGTAGGGTCCCAAGTGTCTCGACCGCTGTCTGGTGCATGTCCATCTGTCTCAATCTCCTCCGCATCAGTCATTGGCATGGTTTCCTCCTTGTTACTCTCTGTTCTCGAATGTCATCGACAAGAAGGAAGCAGAGACATTGCCACGACATTGAGCGTATGATCGCCCTATCGACTTGGTTCCTGATTCGTCCCCTCCTCGCGGTACAATATACCCTCTCTCCTTGCCTGAGACCCAGTCTATGTCAGCCAACATTAAGGAGAATCTGGAGAGGGGATTCATACGTAAATCCTCATACCCGGCCGGAGCCAGGTTTTTCTTTGTCAAGAGGAAAGATGGATTAATCCATCCCTGCATTGACTACCAAGGCCTCAACCAGATTACGGTGAAGAACAGGTACCCATTGCCTTTGATTTCGGAACTGTTTGATCGCATACGCGGGGGGGGGGGCAAAAAGACTTTTCTAAGCTAAACCTGCGGGGGGCTTACAATCTATTCCGGATTTGTCAGGGTAACCAGTGGAAGACTGCATCTAATACACATGATGGACACTACGAATATCTGGTCATGCCCTTCGGCCTGTGTAATTTGTCAATTACATTTTCCGTGATCTCCTCTATGTCTGTGTTGTGGTGACATTTCGATTTTTTTCCCCAGATCTTGTAACTCATCAGGGTCATGTCCACCAGGTGTTAATTCGATTAAGGGAGAATCATCTTTATGCCAAGCTGGAGAAGTGCATGTTTGAAAAGAAGTCTCTACCCTTCCAGGGCTATATCATCTCCGATCAGGGTGTAATATCCATGGCTGCGTGCTGTCAGCTCCGATCCCCGCCTGACAGCCGCAGTCACGAGTCGGCAAGCGCTGGCCCCAGCCTCCGCCTCAGGAGACGCCAGGGCTCACGTCCACTCACCTTAGCCGGATCCCATAGGGTGCGCGTGCACGCTTGTGCCCGCTCTTAAAGGACCGTTTGACGAACTTTGACCCGTGAGTACCCTGGGCTATAAGAGGGGTCCAGCCGCCTGCTTTTATGCCTGAGCATTGTTGTTATTCCCTAGTTTGTCTATGTGATGGCTTCCTAGTGTGTTACTTGTTCCAGTTTCCTTACCTGTACCTGTTCCAGTTCCTGTTCCTAGCATTCCGTACTATCCTGGTCGAGCACTGTGCTGTGCTGAAATCGTATCGTGCTGTATCCACGTCTGACCTGCTTCACCTCGCCTGTCGTCTACCTGCTGCCTAGTCCCAGCCGAGCCTGCCCTGCTGCTGTCTAAACTGCCACAGGCACCTATACGAACTATAGACTTTTACCTGCGCCCTGTTGGCCAGCTGCCTTACCGCCAAGACGGTATGGCCAGTGGGTCCACAGACCCTTTGTGACAGTACGCTCAGGCCATGGACCCCGCTGGTCGATTCACAACCCTGACAGGAAATGCAAGCGGATATGCTGGACCTCCGGTCTCAACAGGACCAACTCCTCCAAGTGTTGAACATTCTTGCACGTTGGCAGGAGGCACAAGCTGCTGTTCCTCCTACTACACCTCCTGGCAGTGTTGACCCACGTGTTTCTTTGCCACTTCCGGACCGCTAAGATGGAGAAGCAAGTACCTATCATGGATTTCTTAATCAATGCCAGATCCACTTCAGCCTGTATAGTAGGACATTTTCGTATGATGACGCAAGGATCACTTTCATCATTTCTCTCCTCACCGGCAAGGCTCTTGCATGGGCAAACCCTATCTGGGAGAGAAAAAGAGCACCCTACGGGATCAGGCTGAGGTGAGTGAATGCGAGCGCTGGCGTCTCCTGAAGGAGGAGGCTGGAGCCAGCACTTGCCGACTCGTGGCTGCGGCTGTCAGGAGGGGATCGGAGCTGACAATCCGCAGCCACGGACATTACAGACGTTTTATTTGGTGGATTGGAGGGGATTTGGTCCAGAGGAGAGGTCTTGGGAGCCAGAGGAAAACATTGATGCCCCTGTCCAAGTGAAGAGATTTCTCTCCCTCTCTGGTCCCAAGAAGAGGGGGCGTAAGAGGGGGGGAGTACTGTAATGTCTATGGCCGAGGGCCGTCGTTCAGACTTACACTCTGACGGCTCCGGCCATGGACATCTGTGTTCTTGGTGGCATCTCCCTCCAGGGGGACGCCGACACTCACTTCCGAGCGTGCACAGCCTTAAAGGGCCAGTACGTGTCCAGTTGTTAATGTAATTAGCACAGAAGGCTTCTGGACTATAAAAAAGGGTCTGCCCACTTAATCCTTGCCTGAGCGTTGTTGTACCTAAAGTTTGTCTTGCAAATGGCCTCCTAGTGTTTTCCAGTTCCCAGTGTTACCCATTCCTGCTGCCTGCACCCTGTATCCCGTGCTACCGTGTCTCTGTGACATCTACAGTGAAAGTCAAGTTGTCTTCCGCTGTATCTACTGTGCCATCTACAGAGAAAGTCAAGTTTTGCCACCGCTACTGTCTACATTGCCTCACCTACCCCATTGTACTGTTCCCAGATGCTTCACCTCACCGTGGATGGGTATATCCTCTCTCCTTGCCAGGGACCCAGGCCATGTCTATGTCAAGGAAAATCTTGAAAGGGGGTTTATACGAAAATCATCCTCCCCAGCCGAAGCCGGGTTCTTCATTAACCCCTTCTCTCTTTGGCCACTTTTGACCTTACTGACAGCCTCATTTTTATAATCTGACATGTTTCACTTTATGTGGTAATAACTTCTCAATGCTTTTACCTATTCAAGCGATTCTGAGATTGTTTTCTCGTGACACATCGGACTGGACTCGATATGTTCAGTATTTAATTGTGAAAAAGACCAAAATGTAGCGAAAATGTGCAAAAATTAGCATTTTTCTCAATTTAAATGTATCTGCTTGTAAGAAAGGCAGTTATACCACACAAAATTGTTGCTAACAGACAATCCCCCGATATGTCTACTTCAGATTGGCATCATTTTTTGAACATCCTTTTATTTTTCTAGGACGTTACAAGGCTTTGAATTTTAGCAGCAATTTCTCACATTTTCAAGAAAATGTAAAAAGGCTATTTTTACAGGGGCCAGTTCAGTTGTGAAGTGGCTTTGAGGGCCTTATATATTAGAAACCCAAAAAAGTCACCCCGTTTTTAAAACATCACCCCTCAAAGTATTCAAAACAGCATTTAGAAAATTTCTTAGCTCTTTAGACGTTTCACAGGAATTAAAGAAAAGTAGCGGTGAAATTTACAAATTTCATATTTTTTTGCAGAAATTTATTTTTAATCCAATTTCTTTTATAACACTGAAAGTTTTACCAGAAAAATGCTACTCAATATTTATTGCCCAGATTCTGCAGTTTTAGGAAATATCCCACATGTGGCCGTAGCGTGCTACTGGACTGAAGCAAAGGCCCCAGTTGCAAAGAAGCACCTAGTGGATTTTGGGGCCTTATTTTTATTAGAATATATTTTAGGCACCATGTCAGGTTTGAAGGGCTCTTGCGGTGCCAAAACAGGGGTATAGTAAGCATTTTGACAGCACAGGTTTTTTACAGAAATTATTGGAAGTAGGCCGTGAAAATTAAAATCTAAATTTTTTCAAAGAACATGTAGGTTTAGCGATTTTTTTTTCTCATTTACACAAGGACTAAAGGAGAAAAAGCATTGGAAAATTTGTAAAGCAATTTCTTCTGAGTAAAACAATACCCGACATGTGGTCATAAACGGCTGTTTGGACACACGGCAGGGCTTAGAAGCGAAAGAGCGCTATTTGGCTCTTGGAGCTCAAATTTAGCAGGAATGGTTTGCGGAGGCCATGTCACATTTGCAAAGCCCCTGAGGGGACAAAACAGTGGAAACCCCCCACAAGTGACCTCATTTTGGAAATTACATTTATTGAGGAAATTATCTAGAGGTAAAGTGAGCATTTTGACCCCACAGTTTTTTTGTATAAATTATTGGAAGTAGGCCGTGAAAATTAAAATCTAAATTTTTTCAAAAAAAATGTAGGTTTAGCTAGTTTTTTCTAATTTCCACAAAGACTAAAGGAAAAAAAGCACAGCAAAATTTGTAAAGCAGTTTCTCCCGAGTAAAACAATACCCAACATATTGTCATAAACGGCTGTTTGGACACACGGCAGGGCTTAGTAGGGAAAGAGCGCTTTTTGGGTTTTGGAGATCACATTTAGCAAGAATGGTTTGCGGAGGCCATGTCACATTTGCAAAGCCCCTGAGGGTACAAAACAATGAAAACGCCCAAAAAGTGACTCCATTTAGGAAACTATACCCCTTGAGGAAATTATCTAGGTGTGTAGTAAGCATTTTGACCCCACAAATGTTTCATAGAATTTATTGTGGTCATAAACTGCTGTTTGGGCACACGGCAGGGCTCAGAAGGGAAGGAGCGCCATTTGGAGTGTAGATTTTGATGGATTGATTTCTGGGCACCTGTGGGACCAAAACAGTGGAAACCCCCCAGAAGTGACCCAATTTTTGGAAACTACACCCCTCAATGCATTCACCTAGGGGTGTAGTAAGCATATTAAACCTGCAGGTGTTTTGTAGAAATTAGTGTGCACTCGATGTTGCAGAGTGAAAATGGGATTTTTTTTCTATAGATATGCCAATATGTGGTGCCCAACTTGTTCCACCATAACAAGACAGCTCTCTAATTATTATGCTGTGTTTCCCGGTTTTAGAAACACGCTACATGTGGCCCTAATCTTATGCCTGGACATTCGACCAGGCTCAAGACTGAAAGAGTACCATGTAAAATTGAGGCCTAATTTGGCGATTTGCAAAGTATTGGTTCACAATTGCAGAGGCTCAGATGTGAAATAATAAGTGACTCCATTTGGAAACTGCACCACTCAAGGCATTTATTAAGGGGTCAAGTGAGCATTTTCACCCCACAGGTCTTTTCCATAAATGAATGCGCTGCGGATGGTGCAAATGTTACATTTATATTTTTCCCTAGATATGCCATTTCAGTGGCAAATATGTCATGCCCAGCTTATGCCACTGGAGACACACAACCCAAAAATAGTTAAAAGGGTTCTCCCGGGTACGGTGATGCCATATATGTGGAAGGAAACTGCTGTTTGTGCACGCTGTAGGGTTCAGAGAGGAGGGAGCGCCATTTGGCTTTTGGAGAGCGGATTTTGCATGGTAGTATATTTGTTTGAGTATTACTGGTGTTTCCGTTTATAATGTGGGGGTACATGTGAGCTGGGCAGAGTACATCAGGGGCATAGTCAGGTGGTATAATAATGGGGTAAAACAACAATAAAATGATCCATAGATGTGTGTTACGCTGTGAAGCAATCCTTTCTGCACAGGCCGGTGTGGCTCTCATAAATGGCGTCCTTTCTTATGCCCCTTTTGGTCCACACTCCGCACCTTTGCAGGTTGGGGAATTTTGCTTGGATGTGTTGTCCTGGTATAATGCGGGCGCCCTCGCTTCCAGCAGATATGTTTGGGTCCTCCGCTTCCTGGTTCCCTAATTTTAGGGCCTTGATAAATCGCCTCTTGAAACAGAAGAAATGTTCCCGTCAGGCTGCACAATTGCATATTTTTTTATTTCCTGACTTATTGGAGCCTTAACTAATTTTATTTTTTCATAGACGTAGTGGTATCAGGGCTGTTTTTTTTTGCGGGACGAGCTGTAGTTATAATAGGTACCATTTTTGGGTACATGCGACTTTTTGATCGCCTTTTATCCTATTTTTTGGGAGGCCAGGTAACCAAAAAAACGCAATTCTGGCATAGTTTATTTAGGGTTTTTTTTATACAGCGTTCACCACGAGTTATAAATTACATGTTACCTTTATTCTGCGGGTCAGTCCGATTCCGGCGATACATATTTTATTGAACTTTTTCATGCTTTAAAATGTTTAGCACAATAAAATTATTTTTATAAAAATAATTTATTTTTTCTGTCACCAAGTTGTGAGAACCATAACCTTTTTAACATTTTTGTCGACGGAGCTGTATGAGGGCTTGTTTTTTGCGAGACGAGCTATAGTTTTTATAGGTACCATGTTTGGATACGTGCGACTTTTTGATCACTTTTTATTCCTATATTTGTAGGGCAAAGTGACCAAAAAACAGAAACTCTGGTATTGTTTTTTTATGTTGTTTTTTTACTCTGTTCACCACGTGCAATAAATAACAGAATATTTGTATACCTCAGGTCGTTACGGCAGCAGCGATACCAAATACGTATTGTTTAATTTTTTTTCAAAAATAAAGGATTTGATAAGGGAACAGGGCGATCGTGTTTTATTTTCATTACTTGAAACTTTTATTATGTTTTCAACTTTTATTTTTTCACTTTTTTGACACTTTTTTTTCAAGTCCCACTAGGGGACTTGAAGGTCCAACTGTCAGATATATATTTTTTTTAATACATTGCACTACCTACTTAGTGTAATGTATTAGATCTGTCACTGACAGCAAGCCGATTAGGCTTCGCCTCCCAGCGGGGCCTAATTGGCTTCCGTAATGGCAGAGCAGGAGGCCATTGTGTCTCCTGTTGCCATAGCAGCAGTCGCCAGTCCTGATTGCCTGTCAGGTCTGACGATCTGCTAGCAACCGCTAAGATGCAGTGATCGCTTTTGATCACTGCATCGAAGGGCTTTATGGCAGGGATCGGAGCTAGCTCCTGTTCCTGCCGTTACAGGTGGATGCCAGCTTTAACATACAGCTGACTTCCACCGCTAAAGACGCCGGAACAGCTCCTGAGCCGGCGCCATCTTGCCGGTGGCTAGGGAAGCTTCTGAGGCGTATGGATATGGCAAAATGCGGGAAACACTAGCTTTCCATGGCGTACCCATACGTCAAATGTCGGGAAGTGGTTAAAAAAAAGACAGATCTCTCCTAGCCTACATTGACTATCGTGGTCTCAACCAGATCACGGTCAAGAATAAATATCCATTGCCACTAATCCCCGAGTTATTTGACCGTATACGAGGAGCCAAGATTTTCTCTAAGCTGGACTTGCTTGGGGCTTACAACTTGATCCGAATCCGTCGGGGTGATGAGTGGAAGACTGCATTCAACACTCGAGACGGACACTATGAATACCTGGTAATGCCCTTTGGTCTGTGTAATGCACCCATGGTCATCCAGGATTTTGTGAACAATATCTTCCGAGATCTCCTCTATGTCTGTGGGGTGATCTATCTAGATGATATTTTCATCTTCTCCCCAGATCCGACGACACATCGGAGGCATGTCCATCAAGTCCTGTTGCGATTAAGGGAGAATTGCCTGTATGCCAAGCTGGATAAAAATTCTCTCCCTTCATTGGCTAAATCATCTTTGATCAAGTCCTCAAGATGGATCCTGAGAAAGTTATTTCTGTCCTAAAATGGCCACGTCCTAATGGCCTGCGGTCCATACAGCGTTTTCTACAATACAATAATTCTACCGGCAGTTTATCCCAAATTTTTCATCACTGACGGCTCCCATCTCTACCCTTACCAAGCAAGGTTTGAATGCCAAGGTGTGCACTCTGGAGGCAGAATCAGCATTTAATAGCTTCAAGAGTGTCTTCACTTCAGCCTTCATCCTTCATTATCTAGATGTATCTCGGCAGTTCTCCTTGGAGGTGGACGCTTCCTCTGTTGGCGCAGGTCCACCTCTGTTTCAAAGAAGCTTCAAGGGAAAGGAAGTAGTGTGTGGCTTCTACTTTAGACTTTTTTTTATTCTGCAGAGAGCAATTACTCTATTGGGGAACGGGAATTACTGGCTATCAAGCTGGCACTGGAGGAGTGGAGACATCTGATGGAGGGCGCAGTTCATTCCATCTTGTTATATACCAACCACAAAAAATCACACTTATCTCCAGTCGGTTCAATGACTAAACACCCGTCAAGCCAGGTGGTTGCTGTTCTTCACCCATTTTCAGTCTGTGCTCCACTTCCATCTCGCTGACAAAAATGTTTTGGCCGATGCCCTGTCCAGGTCATTTGAAATGGAGGACACTGTGGAGACCCCTCAATGTATCATAGACCCATCCTGTAGTGTATATATAGACATCCCTCCGGGGAGGACATTTGTTTGTTTGGCGGGCAGGAGGTGAGCTCTTCACGGGAGACACAGCTTCAAACTGGCTGGGCACGCTGGTGTCTGTAAGACACGAGACTTGATAGCTCGTCATTTCTGGTGGCCCACATTGCCCAAAGATATTGTGGACTATGTCTCTTCTTGCATTGTCTGTGCTTCTAATAAAGTTGCCCATACCAGACCTGCCAGTCTGCTCCAACTTCTACCTGTGTCCAATGCTCCCTGGCAGCATATTGCAAAGGACTTTGTCACAGATCGTCCTTCCTCAGCAGGATGCAATACTGTTTGGGTGGTGGTGGACCGGTTCTCTAAGATGGCACATGTTATCCCGCTAACCGGCCTACCTTCTTCTCCTCGTCTGGTGAACCTCTGCATTCTACATATCTTCCGCCTGCATGGCTTGCCTCTTCATATCGTATCTGATTCGGGGGTCCAGTTCACCTCAAAATTCTAGAGTGGCCTCTGTAAACTCCTCGATTTGAGATTGGACTTTTCCCCGGCCTACCATCCTCAGTCTAATGGTCAAGTCGAGAGAATTACCCAAATGTAAGAGAATTATCATCATCACTTTATCTCCCTGCAGCATGATGACAGCTTCTTCCATGGGCCGAATTCTCCTATAACAACCACACAAGTGAGTCCACTATTTCCACGCCATTCTACAGCCAACATCCTTGAGTTCCTCTTCCTATTCCTTCTACATCTCAGGTACCCGCAGCTGACTCTGCGTTTGTGGACTTTCTACACATTTGGCAACAAACCAGGTCCTCTATTTGACCGGCAGTCGATCGCGAGAAGCGGAAGGCTGATGCATGAAGAAAAGAGTCGCCTCAGTTTCTTCTTGGAACCAAACTCTGTCTGTCCTCGAGGAATATTAATTTAAAGGTGCCTTCAAACAAATTTCCTCCCTGGTTCCTCAGACCTTATGAGATCCTGCAACAAATAAACCATGTCTCCTATAAGCTTCGGCTGCCTCCTACCCTCAGAATCCCCAACTCCTTTCAAGTGTCCCTCCTGAAACCTGTGGTTCTGAACCACTACAGTAAAGCTCCTAGACCTGCAATTGTTCCCAGTGGTTCTTCTGATGTGTTTGCAGTAAAAGGAGATCCTGGAATTCAAGAGTAGGTGGATGGACTTTCTATTTAGTGAACTGGAGAGAGTTTGGTCTTGAGGAGAGGTCCTGGAATCCAGAGGAGAACACTAATGCCCCTACCCTCATTAAAAAAATCCTCTCACGCTCTGGACCTAAGAAAAGGGGGTGTAAGGGGGGGGGGGTACTGTAAGGGCCCGTTGTCTTCTTGCCAGCATCTCCCTCCTAGAAAACGGCAGCACTCATTGCCGCTTTGCTCTGAAGTGTCCTCTAGGGTGCGTGTGCGCGCACTCGCGAACTTAAAGGGCCAGTGCACGCACATGCAAACAATTCCCAAATTTTCCCAGATCACCTTGAACTATAAAAAAGGCTCTGCCTTTCCACTCCTTGACTGAACGTTAATGTTTTATTCCCATATTATTCTTAGCAAATGGTCCATTAGTTGTATCCTGTTCCTAGTGTTCCCGTATCCTGCTTCCTGTATCCTGCATTTTGTGCTGTGTTTGTTCCTGTTCCTTTTTCTAGTGTTGGAGTCGTGTTGTGTCATTTGCCACACCTGCTGTCATATACCATGTCTGGGGTCATCTGCCATGCCTGGTTTTATCGGCCATGCCTGCTGTCATATACCACATCTGATATCATCCACCACGTCTGGCATCATCTGCCACACCTGGTTTGATCAGCTATGCCTGCTGTCATATACGACATCTGGTATCATCCGGCGTCATCTGCCACATTAAGTTCCATCTGTGCCAAAGCCTCTGCTACTGTCTGGAATCTTACAGGTACTCTTGTGCTAAGGACTTTGCATAGACTTTAATGACTGTTAGCATTACAGGTGACCAGGGCAAATCTTGCAAATAATTTTAACGCTAAAAGGTGCCCGAGGCTGGTACAGAAGAGAACAAAAGCACTTACAAATGGCTAGGGCAGATATAAAAGATAATAATAACACATACAGGTGACCAGGGAAGATATAGCAGATAATAATACTAACAGGTGACTGGGACTGATATAGTAGATAATAATAGCACTTACAAGTAACCAGGGCAAATCTTGCAGATAATGAAACTTACAGGTGACCGGGCAGCTTTAGCAGATAATAATAACACAGGTGAACGGGGCAGATCTAGCAGATCCGAAGCTTCACAAACTGACTTGTGACATCCTATGACTGTGCCACATGTAAAGTGGCTGAGCTCTTCTGTGTGACCCGTACTACTAGCAATGTTAATCCATGGAGAATACATGACTGTGTGCTGGCTTTTATGAACCTGTTTGCAATGGGTGGGGTTGAAACCCCAGAAATCAATAATTAGTATGGCCCAATACTTTTGGCCATAGATTTTGTTTAAGAATAATAGAACATGAACTTTGACAAGAAATATCCAAACTTTTGTATAAGATTGTATAAAAGTGTCACTTATTCCTCATGAACAGGTGCAGTACGTGAATGTTATGTAGGTTCCCAGCAGTGTTGACTTGTGGCCATGGGTGCAGATATATTACAGCACTTTCTGTCATTCATCCCATTGTAGAACAATATGGCTCCTTATACTAAATATATATAAATATACATCTGCATAGGAAAGGGAGAAATGACAAACATCTTGTGTAACGTCCCTTTACTGGACAAGAAGCGTTCACCTAAACACCCATAACAGTTATTTCATCTTCATGTCATAGAGGGATCCACAATATAAATGTAACATAAGACGTATTTAGACGTTGTTATAAATGACCCTCAGATTAAATCAGAAACATCTCTAGATATTTATTGTATTTCCAGAACAGTAGAGAAATATCTGAGCCAGGAAACAGCTGAGCCCCCACATAATCCAGGCCACACTGAGATGTATTATACTGAAGTGTATAAAAGGGGGGGGGAGAAGCTGATATCTAGTACATTGTCCCCTGTCCTACACCATGCTTCATGATCCTGCGCTCTACAGACACCCGCTCCTGTTCTGTGTTATATTGGTGTCCCCTGTCCTACACCATGCTTCATGACCCTGCGCTCTACAGACACCTGCTTCTGTTCTGTTATATTGGGGTGCTCTGTCCTACACCATGCTTCATGATCCTGAGCTCTACAAACACTCACTCCTGTTCTGTGCTATATTGGGGTGCCCTGTCCGTCACCATGCTTCATGACCCTGAGCTCTACAGACTCCCGCTCCTGTTCTGTGTTATATGGGGGTGCTCTGTGTTATTTGGGAGCCTCATACACAGACCTCTACTCTCAGCACACACCAGAACTGCCCTATTGCTTGTACTGATTCTGTATGTGACACATTGTAGATCCCATAATCCTCCACCAGCCTGTCATCTGCATCTAGCGAAGGCTGTTAAGGATTATGAATATTTTCGGGATGGAGACATCATTATCGGAGGAGTTTTCACCGTCAACTATTTTATGAATGGATTTGTAGAAAACAACACTCTTCCTGATTACATCTGTTTGAGGTAAGTGTGAATGTCTCTGGTCAGTGTTGAGGGTCTCTCAGGTCCACGTCTTCTGGACACCACAGATCCTGTATCCATGAGATCTCTGAGACATTAGACAATGTTATATCCCCGCTCACATGCTGCTTCTTCTTGGAGTGCATATAGTATCACAGCGATATCAGGAATTCTCTCAGGTGTTAGTGACTTCTATACATTGACGGCTGTAACAGTCTATACCAGAGCCGCTGTCTACTGGACATGGTCACTGGGGGTCGGAGGTCATTTCCACCTTGACTGGTAAAATGTTGTATGTATGTAATTTAGACAATGTAATCTTGGACTGCAGCTGTCACTCAATAGTTAAAATCAATTTGTAGTACAAGAAATCTCAGTGTATCTCTGGTCTTAATGTCAAAGTGAAGAAATCTCTACATAGTGATGTAATTGTTCATAGTCGGAGGTTTGGCAGAAGAAAGTTCCCATATATGTGATCGTCCGGGTAAATTCCTGTTCTGTTCCAGTGCCGCGTTTACTAATATTAATAATACTGTCAGTGAGTGTCGGCCTATGCTGCATCAGGACAGGTCACTGTCTACTATCATAGAGAGAGGGATTAAGGTGGTGGCCGGGGAATCAACTACCATAGGACAGAAACGTTCCCCAATAGTCCAACAGGAACCGCTCTGATCATCACATAAATGTTATAAAACGTGGGAACAAGATACTGAATATAAACCGTGGAAACTTTCTCCACATCAGTCCAGGCTATAAATGAGGATAGGAAACACAACATCTCTCCTTACATTACTGGTAATTCTAGGATCGTGGTATATGTGACTGTTACTGATGTCACCTCCAGTATGTGGGGTGTACGACACGTGTTCTGACCGTGCGAATACATAAATCTATCTGACATTACAAATACCTCTGCCGTGTCCTGACCTTTTACTTTAAAGTGTAAAGAAACTTTCAAAAAAACGATGCCATCAGAAGGTTTGATCAGTGGGGTTTGAGCACTCAGGTGAGTCCTGTGCCGCTTTGTTTCATTTCCGCTCTGCTCGGCATTCCTCAGAAAGCCGAGTAAGCGGTGTACGGGCTCACTAGAAAGTTTATGAGTCCGAACAGTTCCCGCTCGGCTTTTTGAGGAAAGCCGAGCATTAACAAAGTGGCACAGCGCTCATCTGAGTGCTCGGACACCACCGATCAAAACTTCTGAAGTCATTATGACATGTCAATAGGTTTTTGAAATTGCAGGTCCACTCTAAGTCACGGTGATAATATTACTGGATTTTCTTTTAAAGCCATTGAGACAGGGAGGTTTTCTAGCAGAGGTGGAGACCCTAGTTGTGCCCTGTGTAATAGGGAAGAAAAAGAGCAAAAAACACGGCGTCACCTTGTGCGGATCAATGGATTAGGTAGGTGAGAGTGTAATACATTGCCATGCTCACCTAGGTCAAATGTATATATCGCAAGGAAGGTCCACAAGTGCTCCTGCCAGATCCGAACCGGTTCCCAGAAGGGACCGCTTAATGAAACGAATAGAGGGATGAAAAGGAGTGGATCATCTGAAGGCGCTGCTGCGTGGTGAAATCACGGAAGGATAAGGAGATGAAGTCCAGGTAATGCAATATCTTTTTATTTAAGACAAGACGTGGCGTCGAAACGCGTAGCCACGTCTTGTCTTAAATAAAAAGATATTGCATTACCTGGACTTCATCTCCTTATCCTTCCGTTATTTCACCACGCAGCAGCACCTTCAGATGATCCACTCCTTTTCATCCCTCTGTGTAATAGGGAGACCTGATGGATCTTTATCCTGATGACCCGTGCTCTGAACAGCCGGAATTACAGACGAGATCTGATTCTACATTATTAAAAATAAAAATAAACATTAAATGTTGAAATATGTTCAGATGGAAGGTCATTCAGTGTTATGTATATATTGGGGATATAACAAGTGATCACATGGAATACAATGATTTTACAATGTCGCATTGTTTAACCCCTTAATGACCAGGTCTGAAAAGACCTTAAAGTGTAACTAAACGTTCAACAAACTTCTGACATGTCATAGTGACAGGTCAGGAGTTTTGATTGGTGGGGGTCTGAGCATGGAGACCCCCACTGATCGCTAGAAAAAAGCGGCAGAAGCACTTGGGTGAGCGGTGAGCCGCTTGGTTTCTGATCAGCTTTTTTTGGAAAGCCGATGTAGCGGTATACGGACTTATTAGAAAGTCTCTGGGCCTGTACACAATTACATCGGCTTTCCGAAAAAAGTTGATCATAAACTAAGCGGCTCAGCGTTCACCCGATCACTTCTGTCACTTCATTTTAGCGATCGCTGGGAGTCTCAGTGCTCAGACCCCCACTGATCAAAACTTCTGACCTCTCACTATGACATGTCAGAAGTTTTTTGAAGGTTTAGTTACCCTTTAATGACCTGCTGCATTTTTTGGTTTTTGTTTCTTTGTCTTTGAGTAGCCATAAGTTTTTTATTTTTGTATTGTTGTAGCTGTATGACGCCTGGTTTTATGTGTGAGAAATTGTATTTTTTTTTCTGTGAAGTTTGAGTGTACAAATAAAATACTGTGTCATTTATATAATTTATTTTTGTGGTGTTAATACAGGAAAAAGTGATGTTGCCATTGTTTTTTTCTATTCTGTTCAAGTTGCACGCTAAATTAATCTGTTCAATTAAATCTTCAGGTTATTACAGTCGTGTAGATACCGAATATGTGTACGTTTTATTTTTATGTAACATAGGGACAATAAAATATATTTTATACTAAATAAGAACTTTTTGTGGACATTTCTTTATTATTTGTTGCTAGTTTTTTTGAAGTGCTGCCTTTTTAGTAACTTTATTTTATACTTATAATGTATTAGCGTTCTCCTGTATTATCTATTATACTGTCACTATAATGTGTCCTAACAGCAGGCTTACAGAACAGACTGCCCTGGGGTCCTTACTAGGTCCCCAGAACTGACTGATTATAGTTCTCTCAGACTCCAACCATGTCACTGGGCTTCCAATGACACAATCAAAGAGGGGAGTCCCTTTTGATCATGCCACAGTCACGGACCGCATCAATCAAAGGGTTAAGTAGCTGGGGTCAGCATTTCCTCCAGTCCCAGCTGTATTCAGGAGGCTCCTCTGAGAACAGGAGATGTTAGTAACAGGTCCTGCTTAGATAATCAGCGCTCATTGGAGTACACATCAGTCTTTCGGCGTGGCTGAAGACTCCGGACCTGCACCGCACGCCATCAATAGACAGTGGGTGGTCAGGAACGGGTTAATGGCACATGACACAAAGGCCTCATGCACACGACCGTATTTTTTCCCACCCGTAAATACTGGCGTAAATACGGGTCCGGTGTCACACGTATTCGACCCGTTTTGCACCAGTATTTACGAACCCGTGCCCGTAAATATGGGTCCGGTGTCACCCGTATTCCACCCGTATTTACGGGCATGTTTTTGGCGGCAAAATAGCACTGCACTAATCGGCAGCCCCTTCTCTCTATCAGTGCAGGATAGAGAGAAGGGACAGCCCTTTCTGTAATAAAAGTTAAAGAAATTCATACTTACCCGGCCGTTGTCTTGGTGACGCGTCCCTCTCTTCACATCCAGCCCGACATCCCTGGATGACGCGGCAGTCCATGTGACCGCTGCAGCCTGTGACTGACCTGTGATTGGCTGCAGCGGTCACATGGCCTGAAACGTAATCCAGGACGTCGGGCCGGATGTCGAGAGGGACGCGTCACCAAGGCAACGGGCGGGAGACCGGACTGGAGGAAGCAGGAAGTTGTCGGTAAGTATGAACGTCTTTTATTTTTATTTTTTACAGGTTTATACTGATCGGTAGTCACTGTCCAGGGTGCTGAGTTACTGCCGATCAGTTAACTCTTTCAGCTCCCTGGACAGTGACTATTTACTGACGTCGCTTAGCAACGCTGCCGTAATGACGGGTGCACACATGTAGCCACCCGTCATTACGAGAGCTCCATAGACTTCTATGGACTGTCCGTGCCGTTATTACGGCCTGAAATAGGACATGTTCTATCTTTTGCAACGGCACGGGCACCTTCCCGTGAGAAAACGGGAAGGCACCCGTCGCCAATAGAAGTCTATGAGCCCGTTATTACGGGTCGTAATTACGACCCGTAATAACGGGAGTTTTTACGGTCGTGTGCATGAGGCCTTAGTTGTTTCCGCCCTGTGAGTATATGTACATCTGTATGAATTTTACTAATCACGCACATGCTACATCTAAGGATGGGTTTTGCCTGAATCGTGTAAGCGGTTCATCTGTTGAATCGTATCTTCTGCTTCCTGTAATGACTTTATCCTCATGTGCTGGTTAATCCTTGTTATTTATTCATTTCTGCTGGGCTTTGTGGTACCTCACTAGTTGTACATCGAGCACATGGAGGACATAATGTATTGGAAGTGAATTGTCTGGGTTGGGGAGATGATTATTATTTTTTATATTATATATATTTTCTTTGCTCCAATACAAATGTGAAATGAATTGAGCTAATAATTCCTGTGTAGTCGGATCCTGCAGTCATACGTTCCTCCCCTGCTCCTAGGTATGAGACTCCAGAGCTCTTTTCTTTGGAAATATTCCTTCCCTCCTGTTAACAGGCTTACTCAGGGGCGGATTAAGGGTAATATGGGACATGGGCTGTTCAAAAAGTGTGGGCCCCATCCAGGCCATCCACACACTAAGGCTCGGGAGCTCTGCAGATAACCAAGGCCGGACCCTCAGCAATCCAGACTCCCAAATCTGTGCTCTCACTCAGCAGCACCCCTACATGCACACATATAGAAACCTTTACCATTTTTGCTCCTTCCTTCTTTGTCACTTCACCTGCCTGTACCCTCATAGTCACTCGCCAAATCCTAGAACTCTCCTTCTTGTGTTCTCCTACCAATGAACACACTTAATGGAGTTGGCCACGAAAATAATGTATCACCTATCCACAGGATAAATGTATGATCGCTACAAGTCTGACCGCTGGGATCCCAAGCGATCACAGGACCGATGGCCCCCTTTCCCCCATTTAAATGGAGTAGTGGTCATGCGTGCAAGGCTTTATTTATTCCCTATGTGACTCGCAGAGCTATTTCTGTCAGTAACTGATTGCTACCGGGCCTGACAACAGCGATACAAAGTCATCCACAATTTTCTTGTGACTCTGCGTCCCTGTGGAGCCCTAACCTTAGCGTTAGTTAAAAGTAGCTTAAACGTTTGCCTAAAGGTGACGTACCCTATACTGTATGTCCCGGAATTGCTCATTATGTTATAGCAATGATTTCCAACCAGTGGCTCTGTATCAATTCTGTATTGATGTTAAGAGCTTGAAAAGTGCTGAATAGAATATTCGAAGACCTCAGGATGTCAGATACGACTTCTCGGGGCAATCGGAGCACTTGTGATTCGTAACAAATTTTTTCGGACCAAATTCATTTTGAGAAATTTGCTCATTTATAGTCGCAGGTTATTGGTTGCGAGGCAGGAACTTCTTGCAATGTTTACAGTTTTTATTTGTCAGGATTTATTCACCAGTAAATTATTAATTGATTCACCTGAGATGAGAGGAAAGGGTCTGAGGATTCAGCACCATTTGAATGGGGATGAGCTGCAATACCAGACACAGCCCATGGATAAGAGAGGCGCTATTACTAAAAATTTTAAAAACAGACAATTTTTTCATATTTTCGAAAACCAGCTTAAGTTTGCGATGGACTTGTCGCCTTTGGTGGGATCTGCTCATGTTCTATCGATGTGTTATTGCTGAAAGATTGCACTGAAATTTTCTGGATCTGCCATCAATATCTCATGTTCAGCTATAGGGGGTGCTTAGGTAGCAGGTGAAACTGAGCCCTGGTGCCTGAGGGGCCCAAAGACCCTGCTGCCACATTAGAGACACCAATATTATTTGTTACAAGTTTTTGCAATGGGTCCAGGAGCTTCAACTCACACCCGTGCCAATGTCCATACATAATGATAATGCAGCTATACACATGTAATTACTGTCGACCAAACGCCCAGACATTCAGAGAACAGATATTCCCCCTAACCCCCCATAATCATGAACAATGCGAGTGACCAAGTGCGCATGTTTATTTCAATACAGAAAGGGACATAAGCGACTGCCGGACTCCTCATGACTCCGAGGAACTCAGAACATAGGACCGGACATGTTGGCTGTTTGCCTTCCCCTATTTTCATTAGATCATAAAATTATTCCATCGATATTGGGAGGTTGGGCCAATGTCCAATACTGTTTTCCTGTAGAATATTAGTGAGATAATAGTGAGATAACTTGGCCGTCCTTACATCACGTTAGTCCCCTACATTTATAAACCTTTATAAACGTGTTCTTTGTGCTTCATAAGCCAGACAGAGATCAATGAAGTGCACTTTTGGTCTCCGTCGGGCTGGTATACATGAGTATACCTTATTTATGAAGGATGGAATAGCGCACTATTCAGTATAATTTTTTTTTACATGGGAGCCTATTGGTGATGGATGTCACTGTATGGAATCCGTTACAAGTATATGTTACACATATACTTGGGGAAGATCTCAACATCACTGTCCATATATACCAGAGTCCCCGTGCAGAGCATCGGAGGCACTGGGGAAGCTCCTGACATCACTGTCCACATATAGAGAGGGACATTAGGAGCTTCCTCAGAAACAGTACTTCAGGTATTGCTCTGCCCAGGGTTTTGGCAACGTATCACACTGTATGCCTATACAGGGAGATACATACAGCCTTCCATCACTGATATATCGCGAGACTCCTCCCCCGTATACCTCCAATAGAAGGTTAGATTGTGATTGGTTATGTTTGGGCACAAGCGCTCGTTACTATGATCTTTAGTCTCCATACATTTCCATCATGCCGGCAGCACATCGTCGTTTACACGGGGAGATGTGCTGCCGACAAAGATAATATTTAATGCTGCATAGAAGATACGATCAGCCGATGAATGAGCATTTGCCCGATCATTGGCCCATGTAAAAGGGCCTTTAGTGTTTTAGGTTCAGCAGTCCATTTGTAAGATATTCAATCTTGTAACGGCTGCCGTCGCGGACCATCGCCGTTCCTCTCCTTTGGACGGCCGCGACTGCAGGCTCCTGGCTTCCTGCTAGCGTCTCCCTTCTCGGAGATGCCAGCTCGTGCGGCCGTCCTGCTCTTCACTGCCTCCTAAGGTGCGCGCAAACTCTTCCCCAGCCTTGAAGGGCCAGCGCACATGCATATTAAAAGTTCCCTAACCAATCCCCAGATCACCCTGGACTATAAAAAGGTTTCCACCCTTCCACTCCTTGCCTGAGCGTTGTTGTTGTCTACCCATGTTTGTATTGCAAATGGTCCTTTCGTTTTTTCCTGATCCCAGTGTTCCCGTATACTGCTACCTATATCCTGTTGCTATCATTATTACCTGAGCCTAAACCTTTAGTTGGAGTCGATTGTGTTATTAGCCACGTCTGGTATCATCTGCCATGTTTGGTATAATCTGCCACGTCTGGTATCATCTGCCACGTCTGGTATTATCTGCCATGTCTGGTATCTTCTGCCACGTCTTGTATCATCTGCCACATCTGGTGTCATCTGCCAACTCAAGCTCCATCCATTCCAAAGCCTCTGTTACAGTTGGAGTCGATTGTGTTCTCAGCCATGTCTGGTATAATCTGCCACGTCTGGTATCATCTGCCACGTCTGGTATCATCTGCCACGTTTGGTATGATCTGCCACGTCTGGTATCATCTGCCACGTCTTGTATCATCTGCCACATCTGGTATCATCTGTTACGTCTTGTATCATCTGCCACGTCTGGTGTCATCTGCCACGTCAAGCTCCATCCATGCCAAAGCCTCTGCTACAATTTGTGTCTATCTGGACTCTTACAGGTACTTTTGTGCTAAAGACTTTGCATAGACATTATATAGACTGTTGTTTGGCAAATTGCCACCCCGCTACGGTGGAGCAGCCTAGTGGGTCCACATAGCCCAGGACCATGACAGTACGCTCAGGCCATGGATTCCGCTGGTCAACCTAAGACGATGTTTCAGGTGATGCAAACAGACATGCATGACCTGCGTACACGCCAGGATCAGCTCCTACTGGCAGTAAATTCTGTCATCACCCGTTTGGATCATCCTCCTGCCCCTTCTCTGTTTGCTGCTACTGTTCCACTACCTGTTACCCCTCCTGTCTGTTCCGGATCTACAGTGTCTGATGTCCTTCAACATCATCACATACAACACGCTTTTCTTCATTCTGGTGAGATCCCGTTGATGCCACTTCTGGTGCTTCCGGGACACCCCCTACACGTACAATTCTGATGCCGACACATGCCATGTGATTCATGCCAGGAGTTTCCGGCGGTCCATAAAGTGGAGGTCGCTGCAAATACAGGCAGCGCCTCCATAGCTGTCATCCGCATTCCATTGCGCCGTCACACTGTTTCTCCAGTATATTACAGGTAAGAAATGTATGGGATTGAGACATTAACACTAACATAATTTAATATAATATTTTCAACCCTGTCCCCTGCATATCATTATCTTGTGAGATTAGCTACTTCTCCCTAATATAGTAATCCAGACAGTACTTTATAACATAGATATAATACACATCTAAACACCAGACCAGTATTGATCTACTTTTTATAGCTAATATCTCTCATCAGATCATAATATCCATGAGTGCTACACATACTTTAAGTAACTAGAAAGGTACACAAACAATTTCCTCCTACAAGTGAATATATGTGGATGTATTTATATTAAAATATGTTTCTATATCTGTTGTTACTATTGCTTATATTCCGGATACAATGTACGTTCCTTAAGGATAAAAATATATATCTTCAGATAGAACACTGTTCATACGAATGTTTATTTCAATAAATATCTCCGTTTTCTGGATGACCTAGCACCTGGACTCTGTATTACTGTATACCCTGTATTGCATTTTTGTATCATTATTGTATCATGTTATATCACATCATATCATATTCCCCAATACTTTTGACAACTGGGTCCACCTGATTCCTATTAAAACTCTTCCCCTTCTCCATAGGTATTATTTTGTACACTATACTTTTTGATTCTCTCTGACAACTTTGTTTTATATACTCTATGGAGGTAATATATGTATATGTGTTATTATTAACTTCTAGTGCTTGATGAAGGTCTAGGATTAGACTGAAGCGTTACGTTGCACATTGTCATTAGAATAAAAATATTTTCTTCTAATCAGCTCCTTTTGGTGTGCGTAGTACTTGTCACAGTTTACAGTGTGTTGGGCCCCTACATATGCACCCATCGACAAGAAACCTAGTACTATCTGAACCTATGACACATCAGATCTACCTCTACCGCCACGCCATAACCGAGATGCTAGAGCCCGTAGAGGCATCATTAACCAATGACTTTAGACTGTGTGCTCATCTGATGAGGCCAAGGTAGCATTCAATGTTTCTCTTCTCGCTGGCAAAGCCCTGGCTTGGGTGTACCCCATCTTGGAACAGAAGGGCCCGGAATTCTCGGATCTATCATTGTTTTTAGAAATCTTTCTTACAGATTTCGAGGAACCAGGTCGAACATCCTCTGCAGCTGCCACTCTTCTAACCCTCAAGCAAGGGAAGTGGACGGTAGGAGAGTATGCCATCTCCTTCCGTACACTGGTGGCGCAGCTGGCGTGGAACAATGAGGCCTTGGCAGCAACTTTTTGGCAAGGACTGTCCATGCACATCAAAGATGAGCTTGCAGCTCGCGATCTTCCTTCCACCCTGGATGCTTTTATTCTGTTGGCGACCTGGGTCGACATGTAGATCCAGGAACGTGCTCAGGATGTTCGGTGGGAGAGACGTTTCTACAGACTCGCATCCTCTTTCCAGAGACCCATACTGCCATCCCCTGTTGTTCCACCTGAAGAGAAAATGGAGGTGGACAGAATCAAATTGTCCAAACAGGAGAAACAGCACAGACTCTCTTCAGGTTTTTGTCTGTATTGTGGCCTCAAAGGCCATTTTGTACGTCAATGTCCACAAAAGCCAGGAAACTCCGGCACCTAGGTTGGTTGGAGAGACAACCCTAGGTGGTACGACGCCAAATCCTCTTCCAAATTATCTATTCCTGTAACCATTGTCTCTGGAGAGAGATCACACAATGCCTCTGCCTACCTGGATTCCGGAGCAGCTGCAAATTTTATCCAGCAGGATCTAGTTGAACGCCTGCATCTACCCACAGTTCCTCTGGAGGGACCCCTGACTTTTGTCTCTGTGAATGGACTACTATTGCCCGATCCTATTGTGTCCATCACTGAGCCGCTGACATTACAAGTCAGAGTTATCCACTCAGAACAGATTGCTTTTCCCGTCATGCCTAAAGCTATCAACCCTATTCTGCTGGGGCCTGCCTTGGCTTAGTTTACATGCTTCGGTTCTCAACTGGAGTTCCAGAGAAGTCCTCCAATGCGGATCCAAGTGTCTTCACCGCTGCCTGCCACAGGTTCGTCCTGTTTTTCCTCCACTGCCTCAGTCCCTCTCCGATCTACCCACACATTATGGCAGCTTTGCAGACGTCTTTACCAAGTAGGCAGAGACTCTTCTTCCTCATCGCATCTATGATTGTCTTGTTGAACTGCTCCCTGACGTCTCACACCCTCGTGGACGAGTCTATTCTCTCTCTCTGCCGGAGATCCTGACCCTATCTGCTTACGTTAAGGAGAACCTTGAGAGAGGGTTCAACCGGAAGTCTTCTTCACGGGCCGGAGCCGGATTCTTCTTCGTGAAGACGAAAGATGAATCTCTTCGTCCATGTATCGACTACTCAGGTTTGAACCAAATCAAGTAAAAAACAAGTACCATTTCCGCTCATCTCAGAGCACTTCGATAGAATTTGTGGGGCCAAGGTGTTCAAAAGGCTGGATGTACACGGGGCTTATAACTTGATCCGTATCCGCAAAGGCGACGAGTGGAAAACCACATTCAACACTCGAGATGGTCACTGTGAATATCTTGTGATGCCCTTTGGACTGTGTAACGCTCCAGCTGTGTTCCAGGAGTTCGTAAATGACAGGAATCTGCTGTTTGTCTGTGTGGTGGTCTATTTGGACGACAGCCTGATCTACTCACCCGATCTGAAGACACATCGGAAGCATGTTTGCCAAGTTCTGTTGCGGTTAAGGGGGTGTCACCTATATGCTAAACTCAAAAAATGTGTGTTCGAAAGGAACTATCTGCCCTTCCTGGGCTACATTGTCTCCGATCGTGGACTCAAAATGGATCCAGAGAAGGTGAAGTCCATCTTAGAGTGGCCACGTCCACAGGGTCTTTGGTCTATACAACGATTTTTGGGATTCGCACACAGCTACCTGCAATTTGTCCCAAACTTTTCATTTCAGACTGCTCCAAACTTTGCTCTCACTAAGAATGGGGTGAACACCAAGGTTTAACCTCCGGTGATAGAGTCGCATTTACCAACCTCAAGAGCTCTCTAACCTCAGCCTCCATTCTTCATCATCCTGTCGCATCTCGGCAATTCTATCTGGAAGTGGATGTGTCTTCTGTTGATGCTTGGGTATTGCTGTGTCAAAGAAACTCCAAAGGCAAGTGGCTTGTGGCTTATTTTCAAAATAATTTTTCCCTGTAGAGCACAACTATTAGATCGGGGATCGGGAGTTGCTGGCATAGGGGAGTAGAGACACTTGCTGGAGGTCACTATTCACCCTATTATCATTTATACGGATAACAAGAACGTCATGTACCTACAGTCTGCACAATGACATAACCCTCGCCAAGCCAGATGATGGCTGTTGTTCGCCAGATTCCACTTCTTGCTTCACTTTCGTCCTGCAGACAAGAATGTGAAGGCTGATTCCCTGTCTCGATCATTTGAAACTAATGACTCTGAGGAGACTCCTCAATATATCATAGATCCTTCTAGGATTATTGCTGCTAGCCCTCTGCAAATTAGAATTATTCCTCCTGGAAAGACTTTTGTTCGTCTTGCATATAGGAAGATAATTCTCCTCTGGTGATACAGCTCGAAACTGGCTGGGCAATCTGTTATCCCTAAGACACAGGACTTGATAGCTTGTCATTACTGGTGGCCCACACTGCCCAGAGATGTTTTGGATTATGTTTCCTTATGTAGGAACTGTGCCTCGAACAAGCCTACCCATTCCAAATCTGCTGGTCTGCTCCTACTCCTGCCTGTCCCTGATGCCCCTTGGCAACATATCGCTATGGACTTTATTACAGACCTTCCTCCTTCAGCTGGATGTACTACGTTCTGGGTAGTGGTAGACTGTTTCTCTGAAATTACACATTTTATTCCTTTGAGTGACCTTCTGTCTGCTCCTTGCCTGGCAAATCTTTTCATTCTGCACATGTTTCATCTGCATGGACTACCTCTGCATATTGTTTCAGACAGGGGTGTACAGTTTACGTCCAAATTCTGGAGAGCCCTGTGCAACTTGCTAGATGTGAAGCTGGACTTCTCTTCTGCCTATCACCCACAGTCTAATGGTCAAGTGGAGAGGATGAATCAAATTTTATAGAATTACTTTCATAATTTTGTGTTTGCCCAACATGACAATTGGGTACAACTTCTGCCTTGGGTTGAATTCTCTTACAACCATCATACGAGTCTACTGCCTCTTCTCCTTTCTACATTGTGTATTGCCAACATCCATGAGTTCCTCTTCCTGTGCCAGCCACGACTCAAGTACCGACAGATAATTCTTCATTACAGACTTTCATTCACATCTGGCAACAAACCAAGTCTGCGATGCTTCAGTCAGTGGACTGCACGAAAAAGCATGCCTCAATTTTCTCCCGGAGCCAAGGTCTGGCTATCCTCAAGAATTATTAGTCTCAAGATGCCCTTTGACAAATTCGCTCCCAGATTCCTCGGCCCTTTCAAGGTTTTGCAACAAATAAACCCTGTGTCCTATAAACTTCAGCTGCCCCCTACTCTTTGGATTCCCAACTCATTCCACGTGTCACTCCTTATGCCTGTGTTTCTGAACTGCTACAGTAAATCTCCTAGCTATGCAGCTGCTCCCAGCGGTTCTTCTGAGGTCTAAGAGGTGAAAGAGATTCTGAACTATCAGAGAGTAGGAGGAAGGACTTTCTATTTAGCGAACTGGAAAGGGTTTTGTCCTGAGAAGAGGTCCTGGGAGCCAAAATAGAATCTTAATGTGAAGGATTTGCCTGACAGAGTTACCTCCTCATAGAGAGTACGATTTTGCAATCGATTTGGTACCAGGAGCTAAGCTCCCTAAAGGTAGGATATTTAATCTCTCTTGTCCCGAACGTGAAGCCATGAGAGAATATATCCAGGAAAGACTGGCCAAGGGATACATTCATCCCTCTACTTCTCCGGTAGGTGCTGGCTTATTCTTCGTAAGGAAGAAGGATGGTGGTCTAAGGCCGTGCATCGATTACCGAAACTTGAATAAGGTCACTGTAAGGAACCAATATCCCCTTCCTCTGATTCCTGATCTCTTCAATCAGGGTCAGGTGGCCCAATGGTTCTCTAAGTTTGATCTTCGGGGGGCTTACAACATTATCCGAATCAGAGAAGGGGATGAGTGGAAGACTGCGTTTAACACGCCCGAAGGTCATTTCGAATACCTCGTCATGCCCTTTGGGTTGTGTAATGCTCCCGCAGTCTTCCAGAATTTCATAAATGAGATTTTAAGAGATTACCTGGGGGTATTTCTTGTAGTGTACCTTGATGATATACTTGTGTTTTCCAAGGACTGGTCCTCCCACATTGAGCATGTCAGGAAGGTGCTCCAGGCCCTTCGTGAAAACAAACTCTTTGCTAAAACCGAAAAATGTGTGTTTGGGGTACAGGAGATACCATTTTAGGGTCAAATCCTCACTCCTAATGAATTCCGCATGGACCCTGCCAAGGTTCAGGCTGTGGCTGAATGGGTCCGACCTGCCTCCCTGAAGGCTTTACAGTGCTTCCTGGGGTTTGCTAATTATTATAGGAGATTTATTGCTAACTTCTCGGTCATCGCTAAGCCTCTTACGGACCTTACTCGCAAGGGTGACGATCTCCTCCACTGGCCCCCGGGTGCTGTCTTTTCCCAGGGTACCAGGTCTCTCACCCATCTCCGCCCCTGTGCCTACTTCTCAAGGAAGTTCTCCCCCACTGCGAGTAACTATGACGTTGGCAACCGCGAGCTCTTAGCCATTAAATGGGCATTTGAAGAGTGGCACCACTTCATGGAGGGGGCTAGGCACCAGGTAACGGTCCTTACCGACCACAAGAATCAGTTTTTTCTAGAATCTGCCCGGAGGTTAAACCCGAGACAAACTCGATGGACATTGTTTTTTACTAGATTCAACTTTGTGGTCACCTATAGGGCTGGGTCTAAAAATATTAAAGCTGATGCACTGTCACGTAGCTTCATGACCAGTCCTCTTCCGGAGGAGGATCCTGCTTGTGTTTTGCCCGCAGGTATAATCATATCCTCTATTGATTCTGACTTAGTCTCCGAAATTGCGGCTGATCAAGGGTCAGCTCCCGAAAACCTTCCTGAGAACAAGCTGTTTGTTCCCCTGCAATTCCGGCTAAGGGTACTCAGGGAGAATCATGACTCTGCACTATCTGGCCATCCAGGCATCCTGGGTACCAAGCACCTCATTGCTAGAACCTATTGGTGGCCTGGGTTGCCTAAAGATGTTAAGGCCTACGTCGCCGCTTGTGAAATTTGTGCTAGGTCCAAGACTCCCAGGTCCCGAACAGCGGGCTTACTATGTTCTTTGCCCATTCCCCAGAGACCTTGGACACATATCTCCATGGATTTTATCACCGATTTGCCTCCATCTCAAGGCAAGTCGGTGGTGTGGGCTGTAGTAGACCGCTTCAGTAAGATGTGCCACTTTGTGCCCCTCAAGAAACTACCCAATGCTAAGACGTTAGCTACCTTGTTTGTCAAACACATCCTGCGTCTCCATGGGGTTCCTGTCAATATTGTTTCTGACAGAGGGGTACAATTTGTTTCATTGTTTTGGAGAGCCTTCTGTAAAAAGTTGGAGATTGATCTGTCCTTCTCCTCTGCCTTCCATCCTGAAACCAATGGCCAAACCGAGAGGACTAATCAGTCTCTAGAACAATATTTAACCCCTTAATGACCAGCCTATTTTGTACCTTAATGACCATGCCAATTTTTACGTTTTTCCATCGTCGCATTCCAAGAGCTATAACGTTTTTATTTTTGCGTCGACATAGCTGTATAAGGTCTTGTTTTTTGCGGGACAAGTTATACTTTTCAATAGCACCATTTTGGGGGACATATTATTTATTGATTAACTTTTATTAACTTTTATTTGGGGGGAAATAGAAAAAAACTTGAAATTTCGCCACACTTTTTCGCGTCTTAAATCTACGCCGTTTACCGTGTGATATAAATAACACAATAACTTTATTCAGCGGGTTGTTATGATTGCAACGATACCAAATTTGTATAGTTTTTGTATGTTTTACTACTTTTACACAGTAAAAACGCTTTTTTTCAAAATGATTTGTTTTTGTGTCTCCATATTTGAAGAGCCGTAACGTTTTTATTTTTTTGCTGATGCGGTTGTATGAGGGCATTTTTTTTGCGGGAAGACTTGTAGTTTTTATTGGTACCATTTTTGAGTAGATGCGACTTTTTGATCACTTTTTCTAAAAAAAATTTAAAGTCAGTATTCACAGAAAACAGCAATTTTTCCATAGTTTTTTATTAAATTTTTTATGGCGTTCACCATGCGTTTTAAATAATGTAATAGATTTATAGTCGGGGTCGTTACGGACGCGGCGATACCAAATATGTGTAACTTTTTAACTTTATTTTGTTTTTTTAATAGTAAAACATTTTGTGAGGGGAAAAGCTGGGTTTTTCATTTTTTTCACAATTTTTTTTAAATTAACTTTATTAAACTTTTTTTTCACTTTTACTATTCCCATTAGGGGACTATAATATGCGATTCTGCGATTGCATTTATAATACACTGCAATACTTTTGTATTGCAGTGTATTATTGCCTGGCCGTTTAACACGGACAGGCATCTGCTAGGTCATGCCTGCGGCATGATCTAGCAGGCATTCACTCCAGGCAGACCTGGGGGCCTTTATTAGACCCCCGGCTGCCATTAGAGACACAGACACTCGGCGATCGTATCACCGGGTGTCGGTGGGAGAGAGAGGGAGCTCCCTCCCTCTCTCCAAAACCACTCAGATGCGGTGCTCGCTATTGTGCACCGCATCTGAGGGGTTAAACGTGTGAGATCGATACTAATATCGATCTCACCCGGCAGAGCAGGGACGCCCCCAGCCCTCAGCTGCCTCTAGCAGCTGAGAGCAGGGAGATCTGACAGCTCCCTGCTCTGTAAACTTATTCCGATGCCGCGACGTAAAAAGTCTATGGCATCGGAATAAGGCCCGTTAGTGACCGACGTAGAAACACAATGGGCCGGTCACTAACGGGTTAAGGTGTTTTATCTCTGACTGCCAAGGTGATTGGGTCACCTTCATTCCCCTCGCCGAATTTCCCCTCAATAACCGGGTCAGTAACTCGTCAGGGGTCTCCCCCTTGTTCTGTAATTTTGGGTTTAATCCACGGTTCTCCTCCGTTTCACCTGGTGGTTCCAACAATCCCGAGGTAGATGTCATTCATCGGGAACTGTGCACAGTCTGGGCCACTGGCGTAGCTATAGGGGTCGCAGCGCAGCGCAGCGCCCCCCGCACCACATCAATAAAAAGTTACTATAGTAACTCGGGCCGCGGGTCCCTGTTACTATAGTAACATACTTTACTTACCTTCCTGGTTCCGGATCGCAGCGGAGGTCCTGACGTCAAGCGCTGTGCGCAGCGCATGACGTCACAGCGCTATGCGCCGCGCACAGCATCGAGACGACAGAACTCCCGCCGCGGCCGAAGAGGAAGGTAAGGTTAGCCCTGACTGGCGGGGTCTGACTCCTGGGACCCGCCAATCAGCTGTTTTGAAGGGGCCGCAGCACTCGTACGAGAGCTGCTCCCCTTCATTCCTGTCACTTCATTCCGGTCACACTGTGAATCCATGTCGGCGATTCACAGTGTGGGCGAGTAGTGAAATGAAGGGGAAGCAGCTCTCGTACGAGTGCTGCGGCCCCTTCAAAACAGCTGATTTGCGGGTCCCGAGAGACACATCAGCTATTGATGGCCTATCCTGAGGATAGGCCATCAATGTTTAGGGACTGCACAACCCCTAAGCCTACGATGTAGCAGGCTTAGGGGGCCCATGAGACAGGATCACAGATTGTGTGATCCTGTCTGCTGGGCCCTGTATCTAAGCCAATCACATGGTAGGCTTAGATACATGGCCCATGCGTGATCCTGTCTGCTGGGCCCTGTATCTAAGCCAATCACATGGTAGGCTTAGATACATGGCCCATGCGTGATCCTGTCTGCTGGGCCCTGTATCTAAGCCAATCACATGGTAGGCTTAGATACATGGCCCATGCGTGATCCTGTTTGATGGGCCCTGTATATAAGCCTACCACACTGTAGGTTTAGATACAGGGCCCCAGCACACAGTAATCTTATACTGTATAAGATTACTGTCTGCTGGACCCTGTATCTACGCCTACCTTGTGGTAGGCTTAGATACAGGGTCCCACAGACAGTATCACACGTGGGCCCTGTATCTAAGCCTAACACATGTGTTACTAATCATTTTTTGTGTGTTTTCTTACAGGTTCGGTCGTTGGACTACGTCAGATTCCAGGACTACTTCGATGACAGCTTTTTTTTCATTATCAATAAAATGGTTAATGAGGGTTGTGTGTGTTTTTTTTTTTATTTCAATAAAATATTTTTTCTATGTCTTTGTGGTTTTTTTTAAACTATATTACTACCGCCTTAGTAATGGCCGCCGGCTGATTGACAGCATCCATTGCTAAGGCAGGGCTTAGTGTTAGCCGGAGCAGAGGCTAACACTAACCCCCTTTATTACCCCGGTACCCACCGCCACCAGGGGTGCTGGGAAAAGCCGGGTACCATCCAGTACTTGACCATCTGTAGTGATGGTCGGCCACTGGGGTGGCCGCAGGCTGGTATTATCAGGAGGGGAAAGGCCAAAAACAGTGGCCCTTCCTACCCTGGTGATGCTAGGCTGCTGCTGCTTTATTGTATCTGGCTGGTTATGAAAAATGGGGGGACCCCACGTCATTTTAAAAAATAAAATAAAATTGGAAAGAACGATGTGGGGTCCCCCCAATTTTCATAACCAGCAAGATACAACACAGCAGCAGCAGGCGGCATTACAAGGGTGGGAAGGGCCACTGTTTTTGGCCTTCCCCAGCCTAATACTACCAGCCTGCGGCCACCCCGGTGCCTGCCCGTCACTACAGATGGTCGGGTACTGGTTCGTACCCGGCTCTTCCCAGCACCCCTGGTGGTGGTGGGTACCGGGGTAATAATGGGGGTTAGTGTTGGCCTCTGCACCGGCTAACATTAAGCCCCGCCTTAGTAATGGAGGTTGTCAATCAGCCAGCGACCATTACTAAGGCGGTGATAATAAAGTTTAAAAAGATACGAGCACATAGAAAAAATATTTTATTGAAATAAAAAAACACAACCCTCATTAACCATTTTATTTAGAATAAAAAAAACGCCGTAATTGAAGTCCTCGTATCCGAAGTCAAACAACCGAACCTGTAAAAAAAACACAAACACACAAAAATAATCAGTAACACATAAAGAAGCAAAATTATTATTCTTACCTATCCTGGGTCCAGCGCTGGAGATGCAATGTCAGCGAGCTGGGCCCTGTATCTAATCCAATCATGTGTGATACTGTCTGCTGGGCCCTATATCTAATCCTATCATGTGTGATACTGTCTGATGAGCCGCTGTATCTAATCCTATCATGTGTGATACTGTCTGCTGAGCTGTGTATCTAATCCTATCATGTGTGATACTGTCTGATGAGCCGCTGTATCTAATCCTATCATGTGTGATACTGTCTGCTGGGCCCTGTATCTAATCCAATCATGTGTGATACTGTCTGCTGGGCCCTATATCTAATCCTATCATGTGTGATACTGTCTGATGAGCCGCTGTATCTAATCCTATCATGTGTGATACTGTCTGCTGAGCTGTGTATCTAATCCTATCATGTGTGATACTGTCTGATGAGCCGCTGTATCTAATCCTATCATGTGTGATACTGTCTGCTGATCTGTGTATCTAATCCTATCATGTGTGATACTGTCTGCTGGGCCCTGTATCTAATCCTATCATGTGTGATACTGTCTGCTGAGCTGTGTATCTAATCCTATCATGTGTGATACTGTCTGCTGGGCCCTATATCTAATCCTATCATGTGTGATACTGTCTGATGAGCCGCTGTATCTAATCATATCATGTGTGATACTGTCTGCTGGGCCCTATATCTAATCCTATCATGTGTGATACTGTCTGATGAGCCGCTGTATCTAATCCTATCATGTGTGATACTGTCTGCTGATCTGTGTATCTAATCCTATCATGTGTGATACTGTCTGCTGGGCCCTATATCTAATCCTATCATGTGTGATACTGTCTGCTGAGCTGTGTATCTAATCCTATCATGTGTGATACTGTCTGCTGAGCCGTGTATCTAATCCTATCATGTGTGATACTGTCTACTGAGCCACTGTATCTAATCCTATCATGTGTGATACTGTCTGCTGAGCCACTGTATCTAATCCTATCATGTGTGGTACTGTCTGCTGAGCCACTGTATCTAATCCTATCATGTGTGATACTGTCTGCTGAGCTGTGTATCTAATCCTATCATGTGATACTGTCTGCTGAGCCACTGTATCTAATCCTATCATGTGTGATACTGTCTGCTGAGCCACTGTATCTAATCCTATCCATAGTTTATAGGGTCGTAGTGCTATAGATATGCTATGCTGTCTCATATACACACTTTTTTTTTGGGGCGGACACACATGTATTGGGGCTATTTCCCTGACATTTTAAGCCCTGAGGGTATGTTCACACGGCAGCGTCTGTTACGGCTGAAATTACGGTGCTGTTTACAGGAGAAAACAGCACCGTAATTTCAGCCGTAATGGCATGTGCAGGCGTCTTTCGCTGCGTCCAGTACGGACGTAATTGGAGCTGTTATGCTATGGAGTCCATGGAAAACGGCTCCATTTACGTCTGAAGAAGTGATAGGCACTTCTTTGACGCGGGCGTCTTTTTTACGCGCCGCCTTTTGACAGCGGCGCGTAAAAAAAATGACCGTCGGCACAGAACATCGTAAGACCCATTCAAATGAATGGGCAGATGTTTGTCAACGCTTTTGAGCCGCATTTTCGGACGTAATTCAATGCTAAAACGCCCAAATTACATCCGTAAATAGGGTGTGTGAACCCAGCCTTAGTGATGCCCCGGCTGCTAGTGCTGCATTGTTGGGAAACTTAGGAGACCCAGCGATGCAGCTGAAAGCTGCGGACCGTCGGCCATGAGAAGTTTGCGGGGAGGGGGGGGGGGCCCAGTAAGAATTTTTGCATCGGGGCCCATGAGCCTTTAGCTACGCCCCTGGTCTGGGCCCAGGTTCAGAAGAACCTAGAGGTGCCCCAGAGCATACAAAAGACTCAGGCAGATAAAATGTAAGAAATACAAAAGAAAAAAGAAAAAATGCAAAGCGCACAATAGTGCATGAACCAAAAGAGATATAGGTCTGTTGAAGGTAACAATATCTGCTCACCTTATGGAGTTATGCTAGGAGCATAACATCTATAGTTGCATGGAATAAATCCTTGATAGCAGTGACAGCTATAGTTCAGGTGCAGCCAGGGATCCAATTCGAGGTCTGTGAAACAGGCTCGATGTTTCAATAGCAATAGGGAATAGGTAGAAAAAAAGGAATTTCCCTCTGGCGCATCCTCAGTTGGAAATAATTATTTGCATTCAAGAGAGGTGATTCAGGCTAAAACGGACTTTATTCAGGTACAATTATGACAAAAAAAGTTTCGAGATGGTACTGATCTCTTCCTCAGGTAGTGTACGAGTGCTTAACAGTGGATATCAGTCTCTGTTTTATAACACAGACAAGGAGTTAACAAGGAAACAACTACCGGGTCAAATTGGCAGGTCAAACAACAGTTCAAAAGAAAGGTATGTATAAATAATTCATTTTTCTATTAAAATACCAAATCAATTTAAAAATAATTTGTTAATACCTTATATGTTACATAGAATTATTTTGTTTTATTTTGCTTTGGTCTTGTATTTGAACCTTTGGACAAATACAAGACCAAAGCAAAATAAAACAAAATAATTCTATCAGTCAGAGGGGGCGACATGGTCTCAAAACTATTCCAATTGGGATCCAGATGGATTTACCAACTAAGGAGCATATCTCTGATGGGAATGAATGAGGAATGATTGCTTGTGGGATTCGTGTTAGTAATAGTGCCATTAAGGAATAGATAACACCCTTCTGGATCATGTTGAGCAGCAGGCATTTTACCAGGGACCTGCAGTTTAAAAATAAATGTTCACTCCTCCTGAGGCTGTCATGTAGGCACAGAGATGCCATATCAGGAACATGGCATGGGACACGGAGCGGCTGTGATTATATTTAACATGGGTCTCGTGGAAGAAGACGACATGCGATTTACATTTTTCGATTAAAGAGAATATTTGGCCTTTTTCAGAACGTAGCGGGTTATATTATTGGAGAGCACATTGGCATTTGAGGGAGATTGGTTTGGATCTTCCCTGTAACAAGCCACAATTTCCTCTTTCTGACATAATAGAGAGACATGTCAGAAGAAAGATCAGTGAGAATAGGGGAGATGAGACTCCAATCAATCATTATAAGAGAGGTTCTGCAGCGCTCTGCCATGTGTCATGGCTCCTACCACCTGCTTGGCTTTGCTTCAGAGTGACAGTGTAGGGTTAATACAGTATCATTGTGTATTATGTAATTCTATATTAGAAAATGCCCAAATGTATTATAGTTATTTGAAACTCAAGATGAACTTTTTTCTTTATGTTTAATGTTTTTATGTGATCAAACATCCCCAGTTCACTCCATTACTAACCGTCTACAATCATCTCCACAGACCCGTGCCTCTGTATTACAAGTATCTTCTGACCTTCCGTTTCGCCATTGAGGAAATTAACCGAGATCAGACAATTTTACCTAATATCTCTCTGGGATATCACGTATACGACTCGTGCTCCGATAGCAAGAAAGCTGTGAAAAGTGTCCTCCAGATTTTATCAGGACCGAGAACGACCGTCCCAAATTATTCCTGTACCGGGCAGAGGAAGGTAGCTGGTTTTATTGGAGATCACAGTTCAGTGAATACCGTGTCCATGGCTCAGATACTGGCATTATACGGATACTCACAAGTAGGTGGTCTCTACTTCTCCTAGTCCTAGTTCCTCTTCTCTTCCTCTTGCTGTTCATAGTCTGCGATGAGTAAACATCTTTAATCCTCCCTACAGTCGCTCCCTTTTCTCCCGTCCTCTATCTGGGTTACAATCCTTCATCTCTCTGGCTCAGTCACCAGTATCTTGAGTATTTGCTTTCCTTCTACAATTCTATCTTCACACTTACCATAGGTTATAAATGAAACAACATTGATGAATTTGTATTATTAGTATATTAATTAATATAAGATTGGTGTGGGTCTTACTCCCGATCCCCAACCGACCAGCTGACTGTTGAGGCCGCGGCGATGAACACCACAGCCCGTTCACTGTTTATCAGGCACAGCACTATAAAATTCTGTATTGGCTTTGCCTGGGATTGCAATTCTCTTCAGCCCAGTCTTATTCACCTGAATGGGACCGGTAGTGTAATCCTAGACACCGTCGTTATGGACATGTATGGCGCTGTGTATGGTGAACTGGGAATAGGCCACACTGTTGGTTGCTGCGGCCCTTTCAGTCAGCTGATCGGGTGGGGGTGCACAAAGTTGGATCTCCACCTGTTTTGGTATTGCTGACCTATCTTAAAGGGGTTGTCCGAGATACCATAATATTTTCAAAAATCCCTTTAACCCCTTAATGACCGCCGATACGTCTTTTTACGGCGGTCATTAGTGGGCTTTATTCTAGAGCGCCGCCATTCTACGGCGCTGCATTAGAATAAAGTAAACAGAGCAGGGAGCCGTGAAATCTCCCTGCTGTCAGCTGCCAGAGGCAGCTGAGGGCTGGGGGCGTCCCTGCTCTGCCGGGTGAGATCGATATTAGTATCGATCTCACCTGTTTAACCCTTCAGATGCGGTGCACAATAGCGAGCACCGCATCTGAGTGGTTTTGGAGAGAGGGAGGGAGCTCCCTCTCTCTCCCACCGACACCCGGCGATAAAATCGCCGAGTGTCTGTGTCTTCTATGGCAGCCGGGGGTCTAATAAAGACCCCCAGGTCTGCCTGCAGCGAATGCCTGCTAGATCATGCCGCAGGCATGACCTAGCAGATGCCTGTCCGTTTTAAACGGACAGGCAGTAATACACTGCAATACAAAAGTATTGCAGTGTATTATAATAGCGATCGGAGGATAGGGAAGTCCCCTAGTGGGACTAGTAAAAAAGTAAAAAAAGTTTAATAAAGTTAATTAAAAAAAAAAGTGAAAAAAAATAAATGAAAAACCCAGCTTTTCCCCTTACAAAATGCTTTACTATTAAAAAAAACTACAATAAAGCAAAAAAGTTACACATATTTGGTATCGCCGCGTCCGTAACGACCCCGACTATAAAGCTGTTACATTATTTAACCCGCACTGTGAACGCCGTAAAAAATAAAATAAAAAACAATGGAAAAATTGCTGTTTTCTGTTAATCCTGACTTAAAAAAAATGTGATAGAAAGTGATCAAAAAGTCGCATCTACTCTCAAATGGTACCAATAAAAACTGCAAGTCGTCCCGCAAAAAACAAGACCTTATACAGCTATGCCGACGCAAAAATAAAAAAGTTACAGCTCTTCGAATGTGACAATGGAAAAATGTAAAAAATGGCTTGGACATTAGGGCCCAGAATGCCAGCAGGGGGAAGGGGTTAATGCATGTAATTTATAAATGTACATACATTTGTAATATACTTACATTTTTCAAAGTGGCCCCGTTTTCAGATCCTGCCATGGGGAACTTGACTGGTGACGTCACTCTCTGCACTGGCTCTGCCGCTTTGTTGATCTTAAATTCTTTGCCGGGTATATAACACGTCACTTGTCACGTGGTGTATATTGGCTTGTTCTGCTTCACAGCCCGTAACGCGCATGTTCTGTCACTGTTGTTCTTGCGGTCCCTGCTGTTCTCGCGATAACAGCAGGGGCCGCACATGCGCGTTACAGCAGAGCAAACCGATATACACCACGTCACAAGTGACATGTTATATACCCGGCAAAGAATTCAAGATCAACAAAGCGGCAGAGCCAGTGCAGAGAGTGACGTCACCAGTCAAGTTCCCCACGGCAGGATCTGAAAACAGGGCCAGTTTGGAAAATTTAAGTATATTACAAATGTATTTACATTAATAAATGACATGCATTAAAGGGGTTTTTTGAAAATATGATGGTATCTCGGACAACCCCTTTACGTATAAAACTTTAATATTAAAGTTCCGGGGGAACCCCTTAAACCAATAAATCTGAAAGAATAACAAAGGTGCAGGTTGGGGGGCAATTAGGAAGTAGTGAGCATCATATAATAAACTTCCACTTGTCTTCCAATAGGATGTTTTGTCAAGGAGCCACAAAATCAATTGTAATGTCCTGTGTGTCATATTCAGGGCAGCACCAAGGCCAGCGCCAAGAGGGAGAGCCCAGAAGGCAGCTGCTGTCCACTGACCTCAGATCTTCGAAGCAGCCATGGGAGCCTGCAAAGACGCCAAACACTAGCCCTAACTTCAGGGAGTAGCTAGTTTTTGGCGCCTTTACAGCTGCCCAATCCCACCCCGCACCTTCTACCCACCCCACACCATGCAGGGCTTGCTGTTGTTTCCATTCACACAACAGGGTTCGGGTGTCGGACGTTAAAAATAGCCATCTAGGTCAGTTTTTAACTGACTTTTTGCATCTGTTTTGTATCTGTTCCGTGTCCGTGTTTTCCGTTTTTGCCAAATGTTTATAAACAGATGAATTTCATGTATAGATAATGAAACAGTGCCCTCTATAGATAATGACGCAGTGCCCTCTGTATATAGTGCCACAGACCCCCTGTAGATAATGCCAAAGTTCACTCTGTAGATAGTGCCACACAACCCCCTGTATATAGTTCCACACACCCCCTGTAGCTAATGCCACAGTGCCCTCTGTATACAGTACCACACAGCCCCTGCAGATAATGCCACAGTACCCTCTTTAGATAGTTCCACCCCCCCCCCGTATATAATGGCACACACCCCCAGTATATAGTGCCACACACCCCCTGTAGATAATGCTACAGTGTCCTCTGTAGATAGTGCAAAACATCCCCCTGTATGAGGTGGCGGAGTCATGTTTTGGGCTGGAATCATGGGGAGAGAGCTGGTAGGCCCCTTTAGGGTCCCTGGCGGTGTGAAAATGACCTCTGCAAAGTACGTAGAGTTTATCACTGACCACTTTCTTCCGTGGTACAAAAAGAAGAACCATGCATTCTGTAGCAAAATTATCTTCATGCATGACAATGCACCATCTCATGCTGCAAAGAATACCTCTGTGTCATTGGCTGCTATGGGTATAAAAGGAGAGAAACTCATGGTGTGGCCCCCATGTTTCCCTGACCTCAACCCTATTGAGAACCTTTGGAGCATCCTCAAGCAAAATACCTATGAGGGTGGGAGGCAGTTCACATCAAAACAGAAGCTCTGGGAGGCGATTCTGACATCCTGCAAAGATATTCAAGCAGAAACTGTCCAAATACTCACAAATTCAATGGATGCAAGAATTGTGGAGGTGATATCAGAGAAGGGGTCCTATGTAACATGTAACTTGGCCTGTTACGTTTTTTTTGATTGAAAGAGATTTTGATTGCTGTAAATATGACCTCCTGATAATGCAAATTCAACAAATGACCATTTTAGTTCTCTTTACAACCTTTAAAATGTTTTGATCTCTGTTGTGCATAATAATTTGAAACAGTGCATTTTGAGTTTTTTACTTCTAAAAAAAAATCTGTTATCATTAGGAGATTTCTTCAATTAAATTTGCATTATACTCCAACGGTTGATGGCTTGAAGATTATACTGACTGTCATTTGCATCGTCTATTTAGGAAAACCAGCGAAAAATAACATTTGCATAATAATTTGGAACGAGGTGTAGTGCCACCCCCCCTGTGTATTTAATTTCACGCACACCCTGTAGCTAGTGCCACAGTGCCCTCTGTATACAGTGCCACACCCCCTGTAACTAATGCCACAGTGCCCTTTTTAGATCGAGCAACCCCCCGTATATAGTGCCACACACCCCCTGTCGATAGTGCCACACACCCCCCGGTAGATACTGCCACAGTGCCATTCGTATATAATGCCACAGTACCCCCTGTAGATAATGTCACACAGACCTCTGTAGATAGCGCCACACAGCGCCTCCTGTAGATTGTTCCACATAGCGCCCCCCTGTAGATAGCATCACCCCCACTGAAGCTCCCACTAGCAGCGGAATCCCCGGCCATAGAACTGCCGACGCTGTGGCCGGGGATTCCCTCCGGGAGGAGGCCCTGAAATATATGGACGGTGATGTCAGGGGTAACTCCCTGAAGGGAATCCCCAGCCACAGCATTGCCAACGCTGTGTCAGGGGATTTCCATCATGGAGGATCCCCTGATGCGACTGTCCATATATGGACACTGACAGGGGCAAAGTACAATTTGAACAGACCCTAAGAGACGCTATTCTGGAGTATCTGAATGAAAATAAAGATATAACTCCACATAAGCATGGGATTATGAGGGATCGGTCCTGTCACACTTATCTGATCGGTTTTTATGAGGAAGCTTCTATGAAGTTCTGGACTGGACCGGGGGAGTCATTCGATGTCATATTTGTTGATTTTTCTAAAGCATTTGATCCTGTGCCACATAAAAGTTTTGTACATAACATGGGAATGCCGGGACTGGGGGAAATGTGAGTAAGTGTAACGTCTATGACCGAGGGCCGTCGTTCAGACTTACTCTCTGACGGCCCCGACCATGGACATTTGTGTTATCGGCGGCATCTCCAACCAGGGAGACGCCGGCATTCACTTTTGGGTTCTGGCACTGTTTCCCGCAGGGCGCGCGCGCCCGCGTGTGCATGGCCTTAAAGGGCCAGTACGTGTCCAGTTGTTATTAATCTGTAATTAGCCCAGAATGCTGCTGGACTATAAAAAGGGCTCTGCCCACTTGAACCTTGCTTGAGCATTGTTGTATACCTAAAGTTTGTCTTGCAAATGGTCTCCTGATGTTTTCCAGTTCCCAGTGTTACCCGTTCCTGCTGCCTGTACCCTGTATCCCGTGCTACCGTGTCTCTATGCCATCTACAGTGAAAGTCAAGTCGTGTCTTCCGCTGCATCTACTGTGAAAGTCAAGTTGTGCCACCGCTACTGTCTACATTGGCTCAGGTACCCTCTCTGGACTGTAGACATTGTTTTGTACCTAGTTGGCCAGCTGCTATCCTGCTACGCGGTATGGCCCAGTGCGTCCACACCCCACGCCACGAAAGCATGCTCAGGTCATGAACCCCGCTGGTCAATTCAAGGGCTTGTCACCCTCCCAAGCCATGCAGGCGGACCTGCATGATCTGTGAGCACGACAGCATCAACTTCTTGTGTCAGAAGACTCCATGGCACAGCAGCTAGGGGCGCTAGCTACTTCCTTCTCTGCTCCTATTCAAGCTCCTCCTATCAACCCTCCTGCTACACCTCCTGGCAGCTCCATTTCAGATCCTCGGTTCTCGCTGCCATTGCCACCTCTGTTCCATGGAGACGCAAGTACATGCAGGGGGTTTCTGAACCAATGCCACATCCACTTCATTCTGCACGCACAAGCATTTCATTTGGACGGAGCCAGGATAGCCTTCATTATGTCTCTACTTGTCGGCAAGGCCCTGGCGTGAGCGAATCCAATCTGGGAACGACAGGGACCTGAGACCCGAGACCGGTTATTCCGAACCGTATTTGAGGAGCCTGGACGAGTCTCGTCGGCAGCCACTGCTATCTTTACCCTTCGCCAGGAGGGCGCCTCCATGGGTGAATACACCATCCAGTACCGGACCTTGGCAGGAGAACTATCCTGGAACAATGAGGCTTTGGTAGCATCCTTCTGGCATGGCCTATCTCCTTAGATCAAGGACGAACTTGCTGCTCGAGATCTACCAGCTGCCTTGGGTGACCTGGTTCTACTGGCTACTCGAGTGGACATAAGGCTTAGAGAGAGATCTCAAGAGATTCAACAGGAGAGATGGCTTCCTAGACTGGTGTCCAATTTCCAGAAACCCCTCTTGCCTTCTTCTACTGCTCCACCCGAAGTTATAATGCAGGTGGATCGGCTTAAACTGTCCGTTCAAGATAAACAGCGCAGTTGCACCGCTGAACTCTGTTTATATTGCTGCCTCGCTGGCCATGTAGTGCGTCTGTGTCCCCAGAAGCCAAAAAACAGAGATAACCCTGCGCGATACTGCATTTAATAGAGAACTCTCCTCCAAACTGTTCATTCCGATGACCATCGTCGCTGGTGAGAGGCCCCATCCAGTCTCTGCCTACCTGGACTTTGTCTCTGCAGCCAATTTCATCTGCCGAGACCTTGTGGATCTTCTTCAGTTGCCCACTGTTCTGCTGGAAAGGCCGTTGATTGTTGCCTCGGTAGATGGACTGCCTTTGCCTGACCCAGTTTTGTCTGTGACCAAGCCGTTAAGACTCCAAGTGGGGGTTCTCCACTGTGAACTCATCTCTCTGTTTGTCCTGCCCAAGGCCGTCAACCCCGTGCTGCTGGGTTTGCCTTCGCTCCGTCTACACGCCCCAGTCCTGGATTCGAACTCTTGAGAGGTTCTCCATTAGGGTCCCAAGTGTCTTGACCTCTGTCTGGTGCATGTCCATCTGTCTCAGTCTCCTCCGCATCAGTCATTGGCAGGGTATCCTCCTTGTTACTCTTTGTTCTCGGATGTCTTCGACAAGAAGAATGCAGAGACATTGCCATCACATCGAGCGTATGATTGCCCTATCGACTTGGTTCCTGATTCGTCCCCTCTTTGTGGTAGAGTATACCCTCTCTCCTTGCCTGAGACCCAGTCTACGTCAGCCTACATTAAGGAGAATCTGGAGAGGGGCTTCATACATAAATCCTCATCCCCGGCCAGAGCCGGGTTTTTCTTTGTCGAAAAGAAAGATGGATCCCTCCGACCCTGCATTGACTACCGAGGCCTCAACCAGATCACTGTGAAGAACAGGTACCCATTGTGTTTCATTTCGGAACTGTTTGATCGCATAAGGGGGACAATTAATCTATTCCAAGCAAGACCTGCAGTAGGCTTACAATCTAATCCAGATTCATCAGGGTGACAAGTGGAAGACTGCATTTAATACACGTGATGGACACTACAAATATCTAGTCATGCCTTTTGGCCTGTGTAACGCCCCCGCGGTGTTTTAAGAATTTGTCAATGACATTTTTCGTGATCTCCTCTATGTCTGTGTTGTGGTGTATGTCGATGACATTTAGATTTTTTTTCCCCAGATCTTGTGACTCTTCAGGGTCATGTCCTCCAGGTGTTGCTGCGATTAAGGGAGAATTATCTATTATCTTTATGCCAAGCTGGAGAAGTGCGTGTTTAAAAGAAGTCTCTACCCTTCCTGGGCTATATCATCTCCGATCAGGGTCTCAAAATGGACCCTGAAAAGGTAAAGGCTGTCCTGGAATGGCCACGCCCCCAAGGCTTAAGTGCCATACAACACATCCTGGGGTACACCAACTTCTACCGGCTGTTCATTCCCAACTTCTCTTCATTAACAGCCCTCATCTCTACCCTCACTAAAAACGGCATGAATGCCAAGGTGTGGACTGCAGAAGTCGCATTTAAAAACTTAAAAAGGCCTTCACGTCAGCCTCTATTCTTCATCACCCTGATGTATCCCTACAGTTTTCATTGGAGGTGGACGCTTCCTCTGTTGGTGCCGATTCACAGTTGTACCAGAGAGGTTCGAAAGGCAAGAATGTGGTATGTGATTACTATTCTAAGCTGTTTTCTCCCGCAGAGCGCAACTACTCGATTGGGGATTGGGAGTTACTGGCCATCAAGCTGGCTCTGCAGGAGTGGAGACACCTACTGGAAGGCGCAGCTCATCCGATTCTGGTCTTCACGAACCACAAGAACCTGACCTATCTACAGACGGCTCAATGGCTGAATCCTCGTCAAGCCAGGTGGTCGTTGTTCTTTGCCCGGTTCCTGTTCGAACTCTATTACCGACCTGCCGACAATAATGTGAGGGCCGATGCCTTGTCTAGGTCGTTTGAAACAGAGGACACTGTGGAGTCCCCACAGAATATTATCGACCCTTCCTTGCATCTATTCTGTTAACCCTCCGCAAGTTAGACACATTCCTACGGGAAGGACTTTTGTACGTCTGGCAGACAGAGGAAGAATCCTTCGCTGGATTCACAGTTCCAAGCTGGCAGGTCACGCGGGTGCCCGTAAGACCCAAGATCTAATTGCCCATCTGTTCTGGTGGCCCACGCTGCCCAAAGACGTCATAGATTTTGTCTCCTCTTGTACAGTGTGCGCAGCAAACAAAGTTGACCACTCCAGACCAGCCGGTCTGCTCCAACCACTGCCTGTGCCCGATGCCCCCTGGCAGAATGTTGCTATAAACTTTGTCACAGATCTGTCTCTCTCTGCGGGATGCAGTATGATCTGGGTGGTGGTGGATCGATTTTCTAAAATGGCTAATTTTGTTCCCGACTGGCCTGCCTCCTGCTGCTCGTCTGGCCGACCTCTTCATTCAACACATCCATCTGCACGGCTTGCCTTTGCATATTGTCTCGGATCGAGGGGTCCAGTTCACCTCGAAGTTCTGGAGAGCACTCTGAGGCCTCCTCGGTGTAAAGTTGGACTTCTCCTCAGCTTATCATCCCCAGTCCAATAGACAAGTTGAAAGGGTTAACCAGATTATGGAGAACTATCTGCGGCACTTTGTCTCCAGATGACATGATGACTGGGTGAAGCTGCTCCCAGGGGCTGAGTTCTCCTATAATAACCATACTAGTGAGTCCACCACCTCCAGTTCATTCTTCATCATCTACGGCCAACATCTTTGCATACTTCTTCCTGTCTCTACTATGTCCCAGGTGCCTGCAGTTGAGTCTACCTTCAGGGACTTTCTGCAGATATGGCAAAAGACACGATCTTCTATTCTGCTGGTGGTGGACCGCATGAAGAGAAAAGCAGACACTAGAAGATGAGAACCTTCTCAGTTTCTTCCAGGTACGAAGGTCTGGCTGTCTTCCAGGAATATCCGGCTGAGGGTGCTATCTTGCAAATTTGCTACAAGGTTCCTCGGACCCTTCGAGATTCTGCTACAAATCAATCCTGTGTCTTACCCTCAAGATCCCACACTCCTTCCATGTCTCCTTGCTGAAGCCCGTGGTCCTGAACCGCTACTCCAGGACTCCTAGTTCCGCAGTGGCTCCTGGCGGTTCGTCAGGGACATTCGAAGTGAGGGAGATCCTGGCCACCAAGAAAGTGTGAGGAAGGACGTTTTATTTGGTGGATTGGAGGGAATTTGGTCCAGAGGAGAGGTCTTGGGAGCCAGAAGAGTACATCGATGCTCCTGTCCTCATGAAGAGATTTTTCTCCCGCTCTTATCCCAAGAAGAGGGGGCATAAGAGTGGGGGATACTGTAATCTCTATGGCCGAGGGCCGTCATTCAGACTTACCCTCTGACGGCCCCGGCCATGGACATCTGTGTTCTCGGCGGAATCTCCCTCCAGGGAGACGCTGGCACTCACTTACGTGTTCTGGGAGTATTTCCCACAGGGCACGTGCGCCCGCGCGTGAACGGCCTTAAAGGGCCAGTACGCATCCAGTTTGTTATTAATCTGTAATTAGCCCAGAATGCTGCTGGACTATAAAAAGGGCTCTGTCCACTTGATCCTTGCCTGAGCATTGTTGTATACCTAAATTTTGTCTTGCAAATGGTCTCCTAGTGTTTTCCAGTTCCCAGTATTACCCGTTCCTGCTGCCTGTACCCTGTATCCCGTGCTACCGTGTCTCTATGCCATCTACAGTGAAAGTCAAGTTGTGTCTTCCGTTCCATGTCTCTGTGCCATCTACAGTGAAAGTCAAGTTGTGTCTTCCGTTCCATGTCTCTGTGCCATCTACAGTGAAAGTCAAGTTGTGTCTTCCATTGCATCTATTGTGCCATCTACAGTGAAAGACAAGTCGTGTCTTCCTCTGCATCTACTGTGCCATCTACAGTGAAAGGCAAGTTGTGCCACTGCTACTGTCTGCATTGCCTCAGGTACCCTTTCTGGACTATAGACATTGCTTTGTACTAAGTTGGCCAGCTTCTATCCCGCTACACGGTACGGCCCAGTGGGTCCACACCCCGCACCGTGACAGTAAGGGTCGTTATTAATGCTACAAACTCAAAATAGATCAAAGTTACAAGTGTCCAGTATCCGAGGGCATGAACAATACTACTGTGCACCACAGGGGGTAGTATGGGAGGGGTCACTGTTACTAGTGGGATACCACAGGGTTCAGTATTGGAGGGGATCGCAGTTACTAGTGGGGTTACCACAGGGATCAGTATGAGAGGGGATCACAGTTACTAGCGGGGTACCACAGGGGTCAGTATTGGAGGTGATCAGAGTTACTAGTGGGGTACCACAGTGGGCAGTATTGGAGGTGATCACAGTTACTAGTAGGGTACCACAGGGGTCAGCATTGCAGTGGTTCACAGTTACTAGTGGGGTACCACAGGAGGCAGTATTGGAGGTGATTACAGTTACTAGTGGGTATCACAGGGGACAGTATTGGAGGAGATTACAGTTACTAGTGAGGACCACAAATGGCAGTATTAGAGGAGATCACAGTTACTAGTGAGGACCACAGGGGTCAGTATTGGAGGTAATCACAGTTACTAGCGGGGTACCACAGGGGTCAGTATTGGAGGGGATCACAGTTACTAGTGGGGTACCACACGGGTCAGTATTGGAGGGCATTACAGTTACTAGTGGGGAGCACAGGGGGCAGTATTGGAGGGGATCACAGTTACTAGTGGGGTACCACAGATGGGTACTGCACTTGAGAAGGGAGAATACATGTCACCATTACATACTAAATGGGAAAACACTGGGCAACACTGACATGGAAAAAGGATTTAGTGACAGTAAACAGAACTGTAGTTATCAGTGTCAGGCAGCCGCTGCCAAGGCAGATAAGATCATGAGGTGCAAGAAAAGGGTCATAGATGTACATGCCGAGAACATAGTATTACTACTTTATAAATCACTAGTCAGACCGCGCATGGAATATCGTATACAGTTTTGGGCAGCAGTGCACAAGAATGAGCTTGAACCGGTACAAAGGAAGGCAACTCATGTAAAACATTGAAAGGATGAGCTACAGTAACCAGAAAGATTATTCAGATTAGGGTTAGTTTATAAAAAAAAATATTAATATATCAGAGGTCTGTGCAGAGATCTCTCATCTTCTTCTTATACCCAGGACTGAAACTACAACAAGGGGGCGAGCACTAAATCTAGAGGAAAGGAGGAACATACCCTAACATAGAAGGGGATTATTTACTGTAAGAGCAGTCACACTATGGAACCTTCTACTGTAAGAGCGGTCACACTATGGAACCTCTACTGTAAGATCAGTCACACTATGGAACCTCTACTGTAAGAGCAGTCACACTATGGAACCTCTACTGTAAGAGCGGTCACACTATGGACCCTCTACTATAAGAGCAGTCACACTATGGAGCCTCTACTGTAAGATCAGTCACACTATGGAACCTCTACTGTAAGAGCAGTCACACTATGGAACCTCTACTGTAAGATCAGTCACACTATGGAACCTCTACTGTAAGATCAGTCACACTATGGAACCTATACTGTAAGAGCAGTCACACTATGGAACCTCTACTGTAAGAGCAGTCACACTATGGAGCCTCTACTGTAAGATCAGTCACACTATGGAACCTCTACTGTAAGATCAGTCACACTATGGAGCCTCTACTGTAAGAGCGGTCACACTATGGAACCTCTACTGTAAGATCAGTCACACTATGGAACCTCTACTGTAAGATCAGTCACACTATGGAACCTCTACTGTAAGATCAGTCACACTATGGAACCCTCTACTGTAAGATCAGTCACACTATGGAACCCTCTACTGTAAGAGCGGTCACACTATGGAGCCTCTACTGTAAGAGCAGTCACACTATGGAACCTCTACTGTAAGATCAGTCACACTATGGAGCCTCTACTGTAAGAGCAGTCACACTATGGAACCTCTACTATAAGATCAGTCACACTATGGAACCTCTACTGTAAGAGCAGTCACACTATGGAGCCTCTACTGTAAGAGCAGTCACACTATGGAGCCTCTACTGTAAGAGCAGCCACACTATGGAACCTCTACTGTAAGAGCAGTCACACTATGGAACCTCTACTGTAAGAGCGGTCACACTATGGAGCCTCTACTGTAAGAGCGGTCACACTATGGAACCTCTACTGTAAGAGCAGTCACACTATGGAGCCTCTACTGTAAGAGCAGTCACACTATGGAGCCTCTACTGTAAGAGCGGTCACACTATGGAACCTCTACTGTAAGAGCGGTCACACTATGGAACCTCTACTGTAAGAGCAGTCACACTATGGAGCCTCTACTGTAAGAGCGGTCACACTATGGAACCTCTACTGTAAGAGCAGTCACACTATGGAACCTCTACTGTAAGAGCAGTCACACTATGGAACCTCTACTGTAAGAGCAGTCACACTATGGAACCTCTACTGTAAGAGCGGTCACACTATGGAGCCTCTACTGTAAGATCAGTCACACTATGGAAACTCTACTGTAAGAGCAGTCACACTATGGAACCTCTACTGTAAGATCAGTCACACTATGGAACCTCTACTGTAAGATCAGTCACACTATGGAACCTATACTGTAAGAGCAGTCACACTATGGAACCTCTACTGTAAGAGCAGTCACACTATGGAGCCTCTACTGTAAGATCAGTCACACTATGGAACCTCTACTGTAAGATCAGTCACACTATGGAGCCTCTACTGTAAGAGCGGTCACACTATGGAACCTCTACTGTAAGATCAGTCACACTATGGAACCTCTACTGTAAGATCAGTCACACTATGGAACCTCTACTGTAAGATCAGTCACACTATGGAACCCTCTACTGTAAGATCAGTCACACTATGGAACCCTCTACTGTAAGAGCGGTCACACTATGGAGCCTCTACTGTAAGAGCAGTCACACTATGGAACCTCTACTGTAAGATCAGTCACACTATGGAGCCTCTACTGTAAGAGCAGTCACACTATGGAACCTCTACTATAAGATCAGTCACACTATGGAACCTCTACTGTAAGAGCAGTCACACTATGGAGCCTCTACTGTAAGAGCAGTCACACTATGGAGCCTCTACTGTAAGAGCAGCCACACTATGGAACCTCTACTGTAAGAGCAGTCACACTATGGAACCTCTACTGTAAGAGCGGTCACACTATGGAGCCTCTACTGTAAGAGCGGTCACACTATGGAACCTCTACTGTAAGAGCAGTCACACTATGGAGCCTCTACTGTAAGAGCAGTCACACTATGGAGCCTCTACTGTAAGAGCGGTCACACTATGGAACCTCTACTGTAAGAGCGGTCACACTATGGAACCTCTACTGTAAGAGCAGTCACACTATGGAGCCTCTACTGTAAGAGCGGTCACACTATGGAACCTCTACTGTAAGAGCAGTCACACTATGGAACCTCTACTGTAAGAGCAGTCACACTATGGAACCTCTACTGTAAGAGCAGTCACACTATGGAACCTCTACTGTAAGAGCGGTCACACTATGGAGCCTCTACTGTAAGATCAGTCACACTATGGAACCTCTACTGTAAGAGCAGTCACACTATGGAGCCTCTACTGTAAGATCAGTCACACTATGGAACCTCTACTGTAAGATCAGTCACACTATGGAGCCTCTACTGTAAGAGCGGTCACACTATGGAGCCTCTACTGTAAGAGCAGTCACACTATGGACCCTCTACTGTAAGATCAGTCACACTATGGAGCCTCTACTGTAAGAGCGGTCACACTATGGAGCCTCTACTGTAAGAGCAGTCACACTATGGACCCTCTACTGTAAGATCAGTCACACTATGGAACCTCTACTGTAAGAGCAGTCACACTATGGAGCCTCTACTGTAAGATCAGTCACACTATGGAGCCTCTACTGTAAGAGCAGTCACACTATGGAACCTCTACTGTAAGATCAGTCACACTATGGAGCCTCTACTGTAAGAGCGGTCACACTATGGAGCCTCTACTGTAAGAGCAGTCACACTATGGACCCTCTACTGTAAGATCAGTCACACTATGGAACCTCTACTGTAAGATCAGTCACACTATGGAACCTCTACTGTAAGAGCAGTCACACTATGGAGCCTCTACTGTAAGATCAGTCACACTATGGAGCCTCTACTGTAAGATCAGTCACACTATGGAACCTCTACTGTAAGAGCAGTCACACTATGGAGCCTCTACTGTAAGATCAGTCACACTATGGAACCTCTACTGTAAGAGCAGTCACACTATGGAACCTCTACTGTAAGAGCAGTCACACTATGGAACCTCTACTGTAAGAGCAGTCACACTATGGAGCCTCTACTGTAAGAGCAGTCACACTATGGAACCTCTACTGTAAGATCAGTCACACTATGGAACCTCTACTGTAAGATCAGTCACACTATGGAACCTCTACTGTAAGAGCAGTCACACTATGGAACCTCTACTGTAAGAGCAGTCACACTATGGAGCCTCTACTGTAAGAGCAGTCATACTATGGAACCTCTACTGTAAGATCAGTCACACTATGGAGCCTCTACTGTAAGATCAGTCACACTATGGAACCTCTACTGTAAGAGCAGTCACACTATGGAGCCTCTACTGTAAGATCAGTCACACTATGGAACCTCTACTGTAAAAGCTGTCACACTATGGAACCTCTACTGTAAGATCAGTCACACTATGGAGCCTCTACTGTAAAAGCTGTCACACTATGGAACCTCTACTGTAAAAGCTGTCACACTATGGAACCTCTACTGTAAGATCAGTCACACTTTGGAGCCTCTACTGTAAAAGCTGTCACACTATGGAGCCTCTACTGTAAGAGCAGTCACACTATGGAGCCTCTACTGTAAGATCAGTCACACTATGGAACCTCTACTGTAAGATCAGTCACACTATGGAGCCTCTACTGTAAAAGCTGTCACACTATGGAACCTCTACTGTAAAAGCTGTCACACTATAGAACCTCTACTGTAAGAGCAGTCACACTATGGAACCTCTACTGTAAGATCAGTCACACTATGGAACCTCTACTGTAAGAGCAGTCACACTATGGAACCTCTACTGTAAGAGCAGTCACACTATGGAGCCTCTACTGTAAGAGCAGTCATACTATGGAACCTCTACTGTAAGATCAGTCACACTATGGAGCCTCTACTGTAAGATCAGTCACACTATGGAACCTCTACTGTAAGAGCAGTCACACTATGGAGCCTCTACTGTAAGATCAGTCACACTATGGAACCTCTACTGTAAAAGCTGTCACACTATGGAACCTCTACTGTAAGATCAGTCACACTATGGAGCCTCTACTGTAAAAGCTGTCACACTATGGAACCTCTACTGTAAAAGCTGTCACACTATGGAACCTCTACTGTAAGATCAGTCACACTTTGGAGCCTCTACTGTAAAAGCTGTCACACTATGGAGCCTCTACTGTAAGAGCAGTCACACTATGGAGCCTCTACTGTAAGATCAGTCACACTATGGAACCTCTACTGTAAGATCAGTCACACTATGGAGCCTCTACTGTAAAAGCTGTCACACTATGGAACCTCTACTGTAAAAGCTGTCACACTATAGAACCTCTACTGTAAGAGCAGTCACACTATGGAACCCTCTACTGTAAGAGCCAGGGGCGGACATACCGCATGTGCAGCCGGTGCAGCTGCACAAGGGCCCCGCGTGGGAAGGGGGCCCGTTCCTCTGCTGGCCGACTCAGTTCTCAGCTGCGCGATGCTGAGGACTGAGACAGAGGCCCGTGGACCACTGGCGTAGCTATAGGGGTCGCAGCGGTCGCAATTGCGACCGGGCCCCGAAGCCAGGGGGGCCCACGGCCCCCCGCACCACATCAATAAAAAGTTACTATAGTAACTCGGGCCGCGGGCCCCTGTTACTATAGTAACATACTTTACTTACCTTCCTGGTTCCGGATCGCAGCGGAGGTCCTGACGTCACAGCGCTATGCCGCCGCGCACAGCATCGAGACTACAGAACTCCCGCCGCGGCCGAAGAGGAAGGTAAGATAGCCCTGACTGGCGGGGTCCGACTCCTGGGACCCGCCAATCAGCTGTTTTGAAGGGGCCGCAGCACTCGTACGAGAGCTCCCCCCCTTCATTCCTGTCACTTCATTCCGGTCACACTGTGAATCGGTTTCGGCGATTCACAGTGTGGGCGAGTAGTGAAATGAAGGGGAAGCAGCTCTCGTACGAGTGCTGCGGCCCCTTCAAAACAGCTGATTTGCGGGTCCCGGGCGACACATCAGCTATTGATGGCCTATCCTGAGGATAGGCCATCAATGTTTAGGGACTGCACAACCCCTAAGCCTACGATGTAGCAGGCTTAGGGGGCCCATGAGACAGGATCACAGATTGTGTGATGCTGTCTGCTGGGCCCTGTATCTAAGCCAATCACATGGTAGGCTTAGATACATGGCCCATGCGTGATCCTGTCTGCTGGGCCCTGTATCTAAGCCTACCACACTGTAGGTTTAGATACAGGGCCCCAGCACACAGTAATCTTATACTGTATAAGATTACTGTCTGCTGGACCCTGTATCTAAGCCTACCTTGTGGTAGGCTTAGATACAGGGTCCCACAGACAGTATCACACATGGGCCCTGTATCTAAGCCTTAGGGTATGTGCACAGACACTAATTACGTCCGTAAGTGACGGATGTATTTCGGCCGCAAGTACCGGACCGAACACACTGCAGGGAGCCGGGCTCCTAGCGTCGTACTTATGTACGACGCTAGGAGTCCCTGCCTCGCTGTGGGACAACTGTCCTGTACTGTAATCATGTTTTCAGTACCGGACAGTTGTCCGGCAGCGAGGCAGGGACTCCTAGCGTCGTACATAACTATGATGCTAGGAGCCCGGCTCCCTGCAGTGTGTTCGGTCCGGTACTTGCGGCCGAAATACGTCCGTCAATTCCGGACGTAATTAGTGTGTGTGCACATACCCTAACACATGTGTTACTAATCATTTTTTGTGTGTTTTCTTACAGGTTCGGTCGTTGGACTACGGCGGATTCCAGGACTACTTCGATGACAGCTTTTTTTTTTATTAATAAAATGGTTAATGAGGGTTGTGTTTTTTTTTTTTATTTCAATAAAATATTTTTTCTATGTCTTTGTGGTTTTTTTTAAACTATATTACTACCGCCTTAGTAATGGCCGCCGGCTGACTGACAGCATCCATTGCTAAGGCAGGGCTTAGTGTTAGCCGGTGCAGAGGCTAACACTAACCCCCTTTATTACCCCGGTACCCACCGCCACCAGGGGTGCTGGGAAGAGCCGGGTACGATCCAGTACCTGACCATCTGTAGTGATGGTCGGCCACTGGGGTGGCCGCAGACTGGTATTATCAGGAGGGGAAAGGCCAGATACAGTGGCCCTTCCTACCCTGGTGATGCTAGGCTGCTGCTGCTTTATTGTATCTGGCTGGTTATGAAAATGGGGGGGACGCCACGTCATTTAAAAAATAATTGGAAAGAACGATGTCGGGTCCCCCCCAATTTTCATAACCAGCCAGATACAACACAGCAGCAGCAGGCAGCATTACAAGGGTGGGAAGGGCCACTGTTTTTGGCCTTCCCCAGCCTAATACTACCAGCCTGCGGCCACCCCGGTGCCTGCCCGTCACTACAGCTGGTCGGGTACTGGTTTGTACCCGGCTCTTCCCAGTACCCCTGGTGGCGGTGGGTACCGGGGTAATAATGGGGGTTAGTGTAGACTCTGCACCGGCTAACATTAAGCCTCGCCTTAGTAATGGAGGTTGTCAATCAGCCAGCGGCCATTACTAAGGCGGTGATAATAAAGTTTAAAAAGATACAAGCACATAGAAATTTTTTTTATTGAAATAAAAACACAACCCTCATTAACCATTTTATTGAGAATAAAAAAAACGCCGTCATTGAAGTCCTCGTATCCGAAGTCCAACAACCGAACCTGTAAAAAAAACACAAACACACAAAAATAATCAGTAACACATAAAGAAGCAAAATTATTATTCTTACCTTTCCTGGGTCCAGCGCTGGAGCCGCAATGTCAGCGAGCTGGGCCCTGTATCTAATCCTATCATGTGTGATACAGTCTGCTGAGCTGTGTATCTAATCCAATCATGTATGATACTGTGCTGGGCCCTATATCTAATCCGATCATGTGTGATACTGTCTGCTGAGCCACTGTATCTAATCCTATCATGTGTGATACTGTCTGCTGAGCCACTGTATCTAATCCTATAATGTGTGGTACTGTCTGCTGAGCCACTGTATCTAATCCTATCATGTGTGATACTGTCTGCTGAGCCACTGTATCTAATCCTATCATGTGTGGTACTGTCTGCTGAGCCACTGTATCTAATCCTATCATGTGTGGTACTGTCTGCTGAGCCACTGTATCTAATCCTATCATGTGTGATACTGTCTGCTGGGCCACTGTATCTAATCCTATCATGTGTGATACTGTCTGCTGAGCTGTGTATCTAATCCTATCATGTGTGATACTGCCTTCTGAGCCACTGTATCTAATCCTATCATGTGTGATACTGTCTGCTCAGCCACTGTATCTAATCCTATCCATAGTTTATAGGGTCGTAGTGCTATAGATATGCTATGCTGTCTCCTATACACACACTTTTTTTTGGGTGGACACATATGTATTGGGGCTATTTCCCGGACATTTTAAGCCCTGAGGGTATGTTCACACGGCAGCGTCTGTTACGGCTGAAATTACTGTGCTGTTTTCAGGAGAAAACAGCACCGTAATTTCAGCCGTAATGGCATGTGCAGGCGTCTTTTGCTGCGTCCACTACGGAAGTAATTGAAGCTGGTTTTCCATGGAGTCCATGGAAAACGGCTCCATTTACATCTGAAGAAGTGACAGGCAGTTTTTTACGCGCCGCCTTTCGACAGCGGCGCGTAAAAAAAAATGACCATCGGCACAGAACATCGTAAGACCCATTCAAATGAATGGGCAGATGTTTTCCGACGCTTTTGAGCCGCATTTTCGGATGTAATTCAATGCTAAAACGCCCAAATTACGTCCGTAAATAGTGTGTGTGTGAACCCAGCCTTAGTGACGCCCCGGCTGCTAGTGCTGCATTGTTGGGTCACTTAGGAGACCCAGCGATGCAGCTGAAAGCGGACCGTCGGCCATGAGAAGTTTGCGGGGTGGGGGGGGGGGGCCCAGTAAGAATTTTTGCATCGGGGCCCATGAGCCTCTAGCTACGCCCCTGCCGTGGACAGTAGCTGCGAGCCCATCAGCGGGCCCCCCGTGGACAGTAGCTGGGCCTATCACTGAGTCGGAGGCCCGTGGACAGAAGCTACGGGCCCATCAGCACCCCCCCCCCCCCCGTGGCGCAGCGTGTATTGCATAGCTGTTCGGGGGGGGGGGGAGTTTTGCGACAGTTCAGTCCCCCGTGGCATATTAGTTGCCAGAGCGAGCAGCGTGTATTACACATAGCTGCTCGCCGGCAGGGCGCCGATCAGCTGTTGAACTGGAGGGGGGGGGAGTTTTGCGCTCTGCCACAGTTCAGTTCTTGTGAAATGTGGCGCCGGCAAGGCGCAGTTCAGCTGGAGAGGGGGGGGAGTTTGCGCTCTGCTCTCTGCTGCTCGCTTCCACAGTTCTTCGGCTACTTGTGGACAGAGCAGAGCTGACAGCGACACACAGCCACAGAGAGCCATTAGTGGAGTGGAGAAGCCCTGCTGCAATATTTACAGCAGCTACAGACAGACAGTATGTATATGGAGAGAGAGAGGCAGTATGTATATATATATTTATGTATAGTAAATAATATCATTGCACTGACACTGCAGTAGTTGTACATTTTCCAGTGCACAAGACAGTGTCATTTATTACACTGTCTTGTGTGCACTGGATGATCACTCACTGCAGGAAGAAGCCTTAACGTCAGTCAGTAAGCAGGGCAGCAAAGCTGCAGTCATTAAATGCCCCGCAGTTCCCAGGCTTGGGATCCCTTGGCTGAAGCATGGAGATCTAAATATATCCGCCCGCCCAATGGCTGCCACGTGTGACCTTAGACTGGATTCACACTTGCGTCCAGAATTCCGTTTTCCTGTTCCGTCAGAGGAGCAAGAAAACGGAATTCAATCTCCGTTACATGACCGTGCCCGACGGAACCTATTCACTAAGCATGCTGTGCTATTGTGTCAGGTAAAATGACGGACACTCCGATGGAACCATTATAGATTTTTTATTTTTTTTGTGCTAATACTAATTTACAAGTTATCCTGTAAAAAACAAGTCCTCACACAGCTCCGTCAACAGTAAAATAAAAATGCTATGGGTCTTTGAATGCGGCGACACAAAAACAATTAAAAGAGTTCTTATTGTGCAAAAGTAAAAAAAACATACAATAAAATACCTGTATATAAATTTGGTACTTCCGTAATTATACTGATGCGCAGAATAAAGTCAACATGTTATTTACACTTTATGGTAAACCCCGTAAAAAGCCCAAAACAATGGACTTTTTTTTAACCATTATCCCCCCCCAAAAAAAAAAAAAAAAATATATATATACTGTATATATATATATATATAAAAGTTATACAATACATGATGTATAACTATATTTGGCTCCAAAATGGTGCCATTAAAAAATACAATTCAGAATGCCCCTGTAACAATGCCAGTGCAGCATTTCTGAAAAAATGGTGGATAATGTACATCCCCCACCAGTACAAAGGGAATGTTCAGCTACATGTTCCATGTGCATTTTTTATGGCTTTTCCCCTTTGCATTGCAAAAGATGAAATCCACAGCAAAGCAAATCTGCTATATATAGGGCATGACAACCTATGAAGAATGAAGTGCAAACACAGTGCTCACATCTGTGTCGGAGCCTCCATCGCAGATTCCGTAATTTTTACTAGAATAGTGCTGTATGCAGCGTTATTTTTCCCGTCAAAATGACAGACACCGAGGTGGAATGCTGGTGTCCGTTATTTGATGAATCCGGCACTGTGCCATGGTTTCCATTTATGAAGGAAACCTTGACGCAGAGGTGAACATGGTATAACATCATATTTGTTAAATAGGCTATAATATTTACTCATAACATAGTAAACATAAATTACCATCTACTTTTCAGAATGGCGCCTGGCCCAAAACCTAAAAGTGGTGCTCAAAAGCGCAGACAAAGAAAGGACGAGTTAGCGCAGACGGCTAAACTACCAAAAATTAGTTCATTTCTTAAACAGGCTGAGAAAGAACAGAGTGAGATACCAGCCCCCTGCAGCAGCACTTCTGGTGACAGTGGTCAGATCAGCTTTATAGAAGAATGTGAAAGCAGTGCACAGGCAAGTGGCCAGGGTGAGGAGAATGAAAACTTACCAAATATATCTACTGAGGCTTCAGAAAATGCAGAGTGCTCAGAGACAGCGTCGAATAACGAATCCTGTGAAGCAGTTACTATAGAGAGTCAGAGTGAGGAACCTTCCAGAGAATATCTGGATGAAACATTTGTAGATGATGAAGGTCATGATACAATTGCTGATAAATTTCCAACAGACCGTGGTAATTTCCCATCAGAGCTTACAGACAGTCAAACAAAGAGATTCATCATTTCTCAGGGGTCTTGTAGGCCACTCATAACATTTCCACGAGACCAAAAACAGGGAGGACGTTGTTTTTCCCATACATTTTACACTAAGAGAACACAAGCTGGAGTATTGCTCCAACGTTCATGGTTGTGCTATTCTCCAAAACTAGACTGTGCCTACTGTGAACCATGTTGGCTTTTTGCTGATCGTACCTGTGGTGCCTACAATTCAGCATGGGTGAATGGTATGAGAAATTGGTCCCATCTAACACAGGCAGTGCATTATCATGAAAGCTCCATGCAGCACATTCATGCTTGCATGTTGATGCAGCAGTGGCGCAGTCACGGTACTGTAGATGAAGAAAACGAAAGGGAAATTAGAAAGCAAAAAAACTTCTGGAGGCAAGTGCTTGGCAGAGTGATTAATGTGACATTAACACTAGCAATGTGTAATCTTCCTTTCAGAGGTCACACAGAAGTGATAGGCCAAGCAAACAGCGGTGTTTTTTTGTCTTTTATTCAGTTGCTAGCAAGGTATGACTCTACTCTGCAGCAGTTATTGGAAATGCCAAGGGGATCTGTCCGGTATCTTAGCCATAGAGTACAGGATGAGATAATTGCTTTATTGTCAAAGAAGATAGAGCAGGATATTGTTAATGAGATCAAGAGCTCTCCATTTTTTTCCATAATAATAGATACAACACAAGACATTTCTAAAACTGACCAACTTAGTCAGATTTTTCGTTATGTGACAGTTGAAACAAATCAACAGAATACTGTTACAGCATTAAAGATAAATGAAGTTTTCCTCGGATTTCATGCCATCACGGATCAGACCGCTGCAAGCCTTGAAAAAGAAATTGTATTAAGTATTGAAAATAAGGGTCTTGACATAAGTAGATGTCGTGGACAAGGGTATGATGGTGCAGCAAACATGAGTGGCATATATACAGGCGTGCAAGCAAGAATTTCTAAAAGGGAACCTTGTGCACAGTATATACATTGTGCAGCTCACAATTTAAACCTTGCTTTAAACGATTCTGTCCGATACATCCCAGAAATAAACAAATTTTATGATGTAATCGAAAAATTGTACCAGTTTTTTGGAAACAGTATCAAAAGATGGGCATTATTGTCAGAAATATCTTCTGCATCTGAAACTGCTAACATTACGCTGAAGAGACTGTGTCCAACTAGATGGTCTTCCAGGAATGATTCCATCACAGCACTGAGGTACCGTTACACGGATATACTAAAGGCACTGACAAAAATCATCCTGAAGTCAGACAAAAATTCCAGTGACATCAACGATGCCTCTAGTCTAAAAAAGAACATCAGCTCCTTTGAGTTTGTGATGATGGTTGTCCTGCAGTCAAGGATTCTGGATGTTGTAGGACCAATTTCAAAGTGTTTGCAAGCCAAAGACACAAATATAGAAAAAGCAACACAATTACTTCAGAACGCAGTTGAAGTTTTTCAAAAGTTCAGAAGTGACTATCAGGGAGCGAAAGACAGTGCCATAAAATTATCAGAAAAGTGGGGCATAGGAGTTATATTTGAAAAAAGAAGAAATAAACGTGTAAAACGACAGTTTGATGAGTTGTGTCAAGATGAACGGCTCAACGATGCTGAGAGGTACTTCCAGGTTAACATCTACAATTCCTGTCTAGACACAATCATAATGCAACTAAAACAAAGATTCCAAAGTCTTCATGCAACAGTGAAAAAATTTAAAGCAATCCTTCCCAGCTCACTTTTGTCAGCAACTGATGAGGAACTTCAGAATGACGGAGAGAATCTTGTGAAGCATTTCAAAAATGACTTTTCACCAGCTCTCCCTGTACAACTCATTTCTTTCAGAACGTGCTTAAAATCACAAATTGCACAACTGACCACTGTAGAAGAAATAGCCAAGCTATTAATTGTTGAAAACAGTGTGTTATCTACAAGTTTTCCAGAAGTGTGCACAGCATATATTTTGTTCTTGACATTGCCAGTAACAGTGGCTAGTGCTGAACGCTCGTTCTCAAAACTAAAACTAATCAAGAACTACTTGCGGTCTACCATGGGACAAGAAAGGTTAAGCGGATTGGCTATGTTGTCCATAGAAAATGAACGTGCTAGAATGATTGACTTGAATAAGATCATTGATGAATTTGCAGAAAGGAAGGCAAGAAGGAGGAGTTTTAAGTGAATCAATCAACTCTCAGACAGACCAGTAAATGACAGGATCAAATATTCCCAGTTATCTGCCTAAACAGATTGAGTTTTGCTCTTTTGCATACGTTTTTCTATGCCTACATTGTATGGTTGACTACTTTTCAGTTGCCTTGATTCGGCTTTGTTGTGTAAGTTTAAGTACACAGTATTGTTTATTAGCTTTGTATAGTAAGTATTATTTATTTAAAAATGTTTTGTTTTTTTTTCATTGATTCCTCATGGCAATACTTTTACATTCCGTATGTGACATATTGAGATTCAGTCCTGCTTGATAGGTAACAGTGCAGTAAGCTAAGCATGATAAGATCATCTAAATTATTGCATCTCAGTTGCATGAGTGCTTTGTGTTATATTCAATGATTCAATTTAACCTAAGTCTCTAAATGTGGGCAAAGAAAATAAAAAAACTATACTCACCTCCTCCCTCGCCTCCGTTCACCCGCCGCAGCCCCCATCCTCCTGTCTCGGTCTGTGTTACAAGTGTACAAGGCTGCACTGGTGACGCGCTGCCGATGGCACGTGACCGCTGCTGCCAATAACTCCTCATTGGTGTGCTGCTGAGGACAGTAGTTCCACAGCAAATCGCTGTTGAGGGCATTGATTGGCTGCAGCGGTCATGTGCCATCGACCGCGCGTCACCACAGCAGCTTTGTAAACACAGAAAGGGATAGGGGCTGCGGAGGGGGAACGGAGGCGCCGGAGGAGGTGAGTATAGGTTTTTCATTTTCTTTGCCCACATTTAGGGACTTAGTTTAGATAAGAATTTAACCCGGAAAAAAATGTGTTACTTGTGTTCTAAACTGGTAATAAAATGTACAATATAAATCTTCCTTCATAATTTTTATTAGTAAGGTTTATTTTTATATGCATATATATGTTTAGGTAACTTTGTCGGTATTGGGGGGGGGGCGGGGGGGCCCTGGCACATTATCTGCACAGGGGCCTTTTGCAGTCTGTGTCCGCCACTGGTAAGAGCAGTCACACTATGGAACCTCTACTGTAAGAGCAGTCACACTATGGAACCTCTACTGTAAGAGCAGTCACACTATGGAACCTCTACTGTAAGAGCAGTCACACTATGGAACCTCTACTGTAAGAGCAGTCACACTATGGAACCTCTACTGTAAGAGCAGTCACACTATGGAACCTCTACTGTAAGAGCAGTCACACTATGGAACCTCTACTCTAAGATCAGTCACACTATGGAACCTCTACTGTAAGAGCAGTCACACTATGGAACCTCTACTGTAAGAGCAGTCACACTATGGAGCCTCTACTGTAAGAGCAGTCACACTATGGAACCCCTACTGTAAGATCAGTCACACTATGGAGCCTCTACTGTAAAAGCTGTCACACTATGGAACCTCTACTGTAAGAGCAATCACACTATGGAGCCTCTACTGTAAGAGCGGTCACACTATGGAGCCTCTACTGTAAGAGCAGTCACACTATGGAACCTCTACTGTAAGAGCAGTCACACTATGGAACCTCTACTGTAAGAGCAGTCACACTATGGAACCTCTACTGTAAGATCAGTCACACTATGGAGCCTCTACTGTAAGATCAGTCACACTATGGACCCTCTGCTGTAAGATCAGTCACACTATGGAGCCTCTACTGTAAGATCAGTCACACTATGGAGCCTCTACTGTAAAAGCTGTCACACTATGGAGCCTCTACTGTAAGAGCAGTCACACTATGGAACCTCTACTGTAAGAGCAGTCACACTATGGAGCCTCTACTGTAAGATCAGTCACACTATGGAGCCTCTACTGTAAGATCAGTCACACTATGGAGCCTCTACTGTAAGAACAGTCACACTATGGAGCCTCTACTGTAAGAGCAGTCACACTATGGAGCCTCTACTGTAAGAGCAGTCACACTATGGAACCTCTACTGTAAGAACAGTCACACTATGGAGCCTCTACTGTAAGAACAGTCACACTATGGAACCTCTACTGTAAGAGCAGTCACACTATGGAGCCTCTACTGTAAGATCAGTCACACTATGGAACCTCTACTGTAAGATCAGTCACACTATGGAACCTCTACTGTAAGATCAGTCACACTATGGAACCTCTACTGTAAGAGCAGTCACACTATGGAACCTCTACTGTAAGAGCAGTCACACCATGGAACCTCTACTGTAAGATCAGTCACACTATGGAACCTCTACTGTAAGATCAGTCACACTATGGAACCTCTACTGTAAGAGCAGTCACACTATGGAACCTCTACTGTAAGATCAGTCACACTATGGAACCTCTACTGTAAGATCAGTCACACTATGGAACCTCTACTGTAAGATCAGTCACACTATGGAACCTCTACTGTAAGATTAGTCACACTATGGAACCTCTACTGTAAGAGCAGTCACACTATGGAACCTCTAC